>NW_010311084.1:17271-37096 GCF_000700745.2 Antrostomus carolinensis
TACTCAACAGTTTCTCTAGAATGGACAGAGTGTTTTTCTCATTTTATTATAAGGTAGAGCAATAATGTCAGAAACACAGTCTTACATGCTACCAGTATCCCAACTGTGGTCTGGTAGAGTGAGATAATGGCAAAGAGGCAACTGAAACATAAGCTATGAAAAAACAGCCAAGAATCCTTGAGACTACTGTGAAGAAATTATCACTGTTACCTTCCCTTTCTTTACTATATGTCATTCTATTTCATCCTTTCATCCTACCTGAGTCTCACATCCAGTGACAGGCGGAAGGGACTAAACATTTTATCTTTTTTAAGATGCTCTGATCACACATCTTCCTGCTTTCATCTGACCAGCCTAGGGCTTTCATCTCTATGCTCTAGCAAAGCACAGTGAGTCTACTGTCAATTAGAAAACTGAATTCTGCCATCCTCCAAGACACACACATTATATGCCATAGTTTACTGCTTCTGCCATGTGGATTCATACCAGCTGAGGAGCTGATTCTAGAGCTACAGCAAGACACCAGTTCTTGAGTGTCTGTTTTTTAAATATTAGATTAGGTTTACATGTTCCTATTAATAGACGCTGACATTTAGCTGACTACGTACTGTGTCAGTTGCTTGGATGAGATTCTTGGATGAGAATAAAATAAACATTATTATTCACTTACTGAAGCTGCAGAAAAAAATCATGCAAGAAGTGAAAGATTTAAGCCAGAATTATTTCTTTTCCTCTTTTTGCAGGCAGCATGCTAAAGGTAAACTATGATGTGCTTAGGAGAGATAGATAGGAGTGTAGTATAAACTTACAGATAAAGAATTGTAGTAATAATATAGTAGATGAGTTAAACTGTAAGCACAAATAAATAACACTAATTTGAAAATACATATATGGTTGAATAGCACACCACAGTGCTGTTATCTAGTATATGAAATGAAAGGTTTCACTTTTCCCGAGTGAAATCCTTCTATCTCTATTTTGACAAAGCTCTCTCTGAGGTCAGTGACTAGTCTAAGAGAATACAAACTCCGAAATAGAGTCTAATGTTTGCTTTGCAGAAGTTAAAAATTGATGTTCATGTGGTAGGTATTAGTCAATGCATAGTGGTCTGGTTCTGATTTTAAGCAAGCACAAATCAGAACTGACTGTCCTGTTAAATCACAGTGAGACCTACATATGCATTTTTAACTAGGTAGATTTCCTCTCTTTTGTTCTGAAAGATGGAAGAACAGACACTGAAAACCACCTGGGAAGTATTATTTGAAATGGAAAAGACTAAGATCAGCTGACTTATGGGAGCAGGAGATGATATCTATGCTATTAAACAGTGCCTAGGTATACTCGTAGGTGCAGGAACTCATCAGTACCTGTACTGTGTTACAACAGTCCCACCTACAATTCTTGCCCATGGCAACAAAATATCTCCCAGCAGTTCCCTGACACAGAAGCAATGACCAGATACCTTTCCCAGAAGAGGATGTTACCTTGATATTCTGGTAAATAAGAGAACTGAGCATTTGCAGAAGCTCACTATTCCAGCTAGTGTCAGTTCCAGAAAAAGGTTTGAGCAGAGTTAGGTTACTGGCATTGTCGTATCTCTCCTTACTCTACAGATCTAGCTGTTATTATGCTTTTATGAAGAATTTCATGCATTTGTAAAAAAGGCATTAATTTGTGCACAAAAAAATATCTGTCAACACAGTCTTGAAAACAGCAAGATTTACTGATGGTAAAGATGTTGCCTCTTCCTCCAGAGCTTGATGTTTCATTGCATTACTGCATTCGCTTTCTCCCAAAAGCAACGCCCCACCTTACCGGTAGAAAATGTGACACTGTCCTGTCTGAAGGAGGAGGCAGACTGTGGAGTGATAAAATGTATCAACGACAGAGCTAAAGGTTATTTGTTTTGGTTCGTGTGGGGGTTTTTGTTTGGTTGGTTTGGTTTGGCTTGGGTTTTTTTTGTACAAAGTCACAGCTAAAAAAAGGGTCCAGCCTGTAGGGTTCTGGGGGAGGATGAGTCCACAAGGATGCATAAGCACAGGGCAGATGTTGGGCAATGTCCTGGCAGCTATACAGTGGTAGCAGCACATTAACAGTACAAGCTGACACCAGTAACACAGTGAAAAATAAAAATGGCCAAAGGAAGAATTTGGAATTGTAAATGTGGAAATCAGGATAACAACAGTTCCCCTGAGGAAATACCCCACTAGAGGCAAATTTGAAGAGGTTAAGCAGGGAAAAAAGGGAGTGGTGGTAACCAGACCCTTATTAGCCCTGTATAACAAAGTATGCACTAACTGGCACAACTGGGAAGAAGTAATGTTAGGGCAACCCTTCCTTCTTTTGCTCTTCTTCCTTCCCTCCTTCCAGATCCCGGAAGCCTCCAGTCTTGCACCTGTCATGCTGTGAGGCTCAGAGCTGAGCTGCCCAGGTCTTGCTTAGGCTGAAAAAAGAAAATACAATTGTAAAACAAGGTTTTAAAAAGTAATTAGTCATTTTTATCACCTAGGGTTTAAAATACCAGAAGAGGTGTTTTATTTGAGACATATACTTGCCATGCAATACTTGGTATAGCCAGTTTGAGGTTTACTGTATTAGTCTTATGTGTTTATTGTTCAATAAGGGAAAAGAAGGCACACCCAACTTACATAAAAGAGGATACATAAAAGATACATCCACTGCTGCTCCTGATATGAAGTCATGCTGCAGCTGTTAGTCTATCCACTTTTAAAATGATTGCTATATACTGTGGGGATTTTTTCCTACAAGGGAGATTATTAATATATTTCAGAGAAGGGATGTACATATTAACAGGATTCTGGTTTGGAGTTACAATGCAACATATTGCTCTGCAAGTATGGACTTCACAAAGACTACGTGAATATGAATTCAAAGATTAAGTGTAATTCTTGCTTCGTACACATTTGTGTTATATTTATCTCAGGACAGAATACTCTACTTCAGTGAAATGTGATATATTTTCCAATAAAATGTTCTCTCAATGTGGATCAGAGTTGGTGCAAATGGTAAAAGTTCTTTTGTGGGCCACCGGTTTCTGGTAGCTGAGTATGACACCCTGTGCTTTGGGGGCTTTGGGGAAGCAGGTTAAGTCTGGTAATCTTGGGCTAGATAAAACTGCTAGAGGAATTGGAACAGCTAGTGTAATTTTGCCTCTGTTCTCAAGTTGAAAGTTGTCTGAAGTGGCCTAAATTTCTTACACAATATGCTTTATCCCTTGTGTCTGTATAGTAGTTCTATTTGAGAGAACAAGGTTTACGTGTTGAAAAATGCCAAAGTGCAGCACAGGTCAAATGTACATACTGTACAGCAAATACTAGGAGTAATTTGTGCACCTGTATTTTTGGAGAATGTTTCTTTGTGAGTTACAGTAAAGTGCTTTCTAAAGCTGGGAATGTCTCAATTTTTATTGACTTAAGTTTTCTTTCAGCTTGAAAACTTAAAATTCAAAGATTAGGTTTAGAGACTGGCTTTGAGTAGTTTTTTTTTTAGTTTGTTAGTGTAAGAAAGAAAATACAGATTATCTGAGTGCTTGCTTTTCATTTAAGAGGATAGATCATTCTTTAAGAACAACATGAAAGCATATAAATTACAAGAATTATGCCTTATTATGACATAATTGCACCTTTAAAATTATGATAAGGCAAAGCTGTAGTATCTATGAGTACCTGCATATAGTTACCCATAAGTATCTATTATGAAATAAGTAGTTGTTGTCTTCATTTATGTATGTTTCCTGAAGACTAAAATGTAAATCTATTACATAGATTTGGCCAACATAAAATAAATGAAACTGGTAAAGCTGTAAACCTAACTAAAACAACAGTGACTCTGAACTAATGAGTAATTCTTGCAGAGGTAGAGAAATATACAGAATAATATTGCTTAAAGATGCAAGTCAGTTAAGTCTGTAATTCATCTAGGAATCACTTTGAACAAGTGTAATGTCTGCAGATAAACTTTCAGGTACAAATTAAGTTTCTCTTTATAGATTTGCTTTGTATATAACACATACTGAAAATTATTTTTCTTTGCATAGCATGATCAATTTCAGTATAAACTCAGTTAAATTTCACAGCATAAACACTTAGAAATTAAGTAAATGTGACTAAATTTTTAAAATTGTAAAATACATGATGCTATTACAGGACCCTTCATACCAAGAAATATGACAAAGACATACATTTTTAATGCTTTAAGATAAACTGTTAATCTTTTTTAAAAAGGAAAGAATAATAATGTTCAGACATAACACAGCATTCTTGGCCAGAACATTCTGTTTACTTCTATACTCCGACACTTGAAGCATGTAAAGATTTCAGCGGTGTGAAGGACAAACAAATTCATACAATAAAATCTCTAGTCCTCTTATCCAGTTGTATTTTAATTTTACATTGGTATTCTTGCATTTCTACATGTTTAGATTTTTCTTCCCCTGTGCAAGGATGACTTTTCTAACATTATGTTTTTAAATCTGACAAGGTCATACAAGCTAAAAAAAAGGAAGAAGAAGAAGGGTCATCAAAAGGGGAAAAATAACAGAACTACGGTGAAATGGCTCTCTGTTGGCCTTTGTATCGATTCAGAGTGTGTCAAAAGGGTCTTTTGTCGTGCCCCTACCACAGCATACTAATTTGCTAGATCAAGTCTGTCAGAATATCGACTGGAAGTAAAGAACTACAGTGGCAGCTTTTGTGTTTCATACAGCAGGGAGCCTGTGTGTGAAACAGGATTATCAGGGGGTCATGAAGAGAGTCAAGGGATGTCCATCACTTCCCTTCTGGTAATGTAATGGGGCGGGTGCCTGGATGTGATTAAGATGTAGGACACAGGAGGCATAGCGGTGAACAAATCAGACACACACACATGCAAATCAGGTTGGCTGCTGTTAACCACATATTTTTAATAAAAATCCAGATACAGACCAAACAAATATCTAAACAGCCACATTCAGATTAAATATCAAATACCCTATTCAATGCCTGGTGTGTGTGTCTGTGTCCGCATCCATGTGTGCATGTGCATGTGTAGAAATGTACAACACATACAATAAAGGGTTTAATTCTTATTTTTTTTATTATTAATTTTTTAATTTTAATGCAACTTTCCAATCTGCGAGTGTTTCTTCTACTTCTTTTTACTGTTGAAAATAGTATTGCTGGATGACTAAGACAAACATCCAGGGGATGTAAAGATAAAAAGATGCTTTGTGCTATGCCTTTATATGTATGCCACATTCAGATAGGATGCTCATCATCCTGTTGTGGGCTTAGCTTTGACTTAGATGCCATTGTCATTATAATTTGGCGTGAGGAAAATATCTTTCTGGAAACTGAGAAAAAAAAGAGAAGTATATGTGTGATTGAAGAATGCGTAGCTTGATAAGTGTCTCTTTTTAAAATTGTGGCAGGGAACGTCTGCTTTCTGGAGATGCAGGCTGTATCTCTAGCTTGTGCGAGAGCTGTGAGGAGCTTTTTAGCCCACACTGACACAGTTTACAATCCTTGTCATCTATAAAATGCATTTTTCCTCTGCATTGTTTCTAATCTTCAATCCTTTATTTATGAAAATTTGGTACTAAGTAGGAAAACAATGTAAGAAGCCAAAACAACAATGTTTTTTAGCTGCGTAGCATCTGAGTGACTGATCCAAACCCCATGAACTTGGGGAGGAACCTGAATAGGGTCCAAGGGGTTTTGCACCAGACTATAGATTCCTTAGTCTGAAAACAGTTATTTCAGTCAGCCTATAAAAAGTTCAATTGTTTTGAAAAATTGCAACAGAAAATTCTAAATCTGTTTCTCATTACCTTTCTATCATTTGCTACTAGGTATGAGTAAGGCAGTGTTGAGAGCCAATCAATGATAGAAACTGGCTCCATTGAGAATCTCTCTTCTTTCCCCCTTTTCCTTTCTCTTTCCCCCTTCCTTTCCCTTTCTCATTTCCTTTTTCAAGCAGCAGGGAAAATTTACAGTCATTTATACAGAAGGTGTTGCTGTGGATGCCTAGACAGCATTTTGTTCCTTTTGAAGGGAAAAGCAAAGTTCTTGTCGGCTATAACACGAATAAAGTAGCACCCTGTTTTACATGTAACCACTGTATCTCCTCTAAAAATGGACTAATTACTGGTGTAATGGTGTAAATTCTGTACAACTGATATCCTGTTCAGAGATGAAGAGCTTTGTCAGAGGCAGCCAAAGACTGCTCTGCCTGAAGTCAGGTAACAAACAATGTCTCACAAACAGATTTTATACGTGGGTGTACCTAGAAATAATGATTTTGATTTAGTATTGCTTACTGGGTCT
This sequence comes from Antrostomus carolinensis, assembly GCF_000700745.2. Taxonomy (NCBI): domain Eukaryota; kingdom Metazoa; phylum Chordata; class Aves; order Caprimulgiformes; family Caprimulgidae; genus Antrostomus; species Antrostomus carolinensis. The sequence continues at coordinate 23,595 of NW_010311084.1, forward strand.
AAGCACTGATGGTCAGGTGTTAGATAGCCAGTGCACACAGAGGACAGGGAATTGCAAAATTCCATAGCGAGTGAGCTTTTATTTATTTTCAACGTCTTTGTTCAACATAGGTGCTGTGCAACCTTCACTACAATGGGAGCTCATGGCAGGATGAAGTGATAGCTATTTATTAGAAAACAGCTTTCTGTGCATATCTCAGGTTGAAGCAACTGTTGATAGTAATTATCTGTGTGGAGCTTCGAGGGCTGAACTTGCCATAAAACATGGAATTTGAAAGGAAGAGGTGAGTCCTGGGAGGTGCTCTGACAGAAAAGCTTGACACTTCTTTCAAGACATGCCATGTGTCCCCCCTTTGCCACTGGAAAGAACACTTATTCCTACCAAGCAACAGTGTCCACTTACCTGTTTTCCTAAGACTTTTAAGTTTTAGTTCAGAGTCAGAGATTAGGCCTGAAGAAGGTAGAATGGTAAAGAGTGCTATTCTGAAAAATGCAGTTCTGACACTTGTTCTAAACCTTAGATCTTATCAGGAAGCAAAACTCATGATCCTGAACTGTCCAAATGAGCAGCAACCAGCAGAGGCTAAAAGGACTGTTGGAAAAGATACTTTCTAATTACTTTAAGAAAGGAGAGCTATAGAAAAAAATTAAGACATTTGTTTGTTTCTTGGATGTCATGAAAAATGGTGGTGTAATTGTGAGGCATACAAAATAGTTGTGCAGTAGGAGACAATGCACAGCATTTTGTTGCTTCAGTGTGAGGTCTCCAAAGACAGAGGTACACATCACATGAAAAGGGGACCACAGAGTACAAACCAGTAGGACTTCTGATCAGAATGGCATAACCTACATGTCATGCTGTGGAAATGTTGGTATATGTAGAAATGGAAAATATTGGTACATATTATGGTGTTCTTCTGGGGAGGCAGAACAATTCTTAGAAGTCTGATGGCTTTCATCTTCTGAAGTTAGAGCAGATGTCAGAATGGAAAAGGATCATGACACATCACTGAGTGCCAAGGATGTGTAATGTTTAGGTCAGAATGTGACCTGATGCAATTGCATGCTCAGTATTATTTCCTTCTGTCTCACCCAGTGAAATTTTAAATGTAACCTAAATATATTTGAAAAGCAAAAGAAAGATGTTTTTTCACAAAATGAGAAAGCACAGTAGATAGTCATACCCAAGAAAAAGTATTTTTTTATGATGCCATTTTGCAGTACAAAATTTGTTCCCTCGGTCTTTTCCCAATCCTCCAACTCTCAGAGTCTCAAACAACATAATACTGAGTGTGAAATTTTGAAATTATTTTTTGCCTTTAAGGTTCTGTCCATCTCACTAAAACCCTGGATTAGAGCCTATTGATTGCCACCAAAGACAGTTATGAAATACTTAACAGAAAACAATGCTCTGTTACTAATAGTATTTTTGTTCTTTTTTTGTGCATTCTGCAACAAAATGCTGGCAACAAGGGGAAAATAAACCTAAATAGAATCGAAGGAGTTGGCAAAATAAGACCAGTCTGCCTGATTCATGGTTACTGGAAGTGGTATGCTTTAGCATCAAACCTGCAGTGTAGCCTTCTCTTTTACCATGTAGATATTACACATGCTCAATTTAGGCCTGTGAGCAAAGTAGCTAATTCCAGTTTGTTAGCTGGTCCACTTATACTACAGGACAGGAGGGAGGCAATAAAATCAGTAACTTAGACCACCAATCTAGCTCTGAGACTGAGTCTGTGATTTGGAGTTGCAGATAAAAAGTAATTTCAGATCCATTGTGCTTGGAGTCATGATGCTGAATTTCATAAAGTGTTTCCCCTGGCGCAAAGAGGTAGGCTCTACAAGTGGCAGGTGGGGAGATGTTGCAAAGGGATACTGGTCTCAGATGGGGATCTACAAGAATGAATAAAGAGCACCTGCTGGAAGTAGCCAGAAAAGAAATTCTGTGAATGAAATCACATCTTAAATCCTACTTCTCTCCAGAACTTCGTCCCTCTAACTATGAGGTTCAAGTAAAGCTCATTGTCGTTTCATGTCCCTGGCCCAGGACTGCCAAGAACAATCTCATGGCTGCAGGGAGATATGTCTTTTCCTTGCAGAGATTAAAGCCTATAGTTAATTTAATAAATAGATAGATAGATAGATAGATAGATAGATAGATAGATAGATAGATAGATAGATGGATAGGTAGATAAATAAATAAGGTTTAAGTAACCTACAACTCAGAATGTCGTTCTCTTCTGCCTGAACAAATTAAAATTCACATTATCCACTTCCTGGTTTGAGGACACTGGAAGAATTAGCTAACCCTTATAAAATCCTTTGAAGAAGAAAAATACTCTCCAAATGATGTGCTGAAGCACTGTTAGTGATGTGGACCTACCTCAAAATACTGTTCCCCTTACCCTTTGCAAACAGCTGTCGGTAATCAAGAAACACTCTTAGTGGCCTTCACAGATTACAGTCCTTCAGTGATGCTGAATTCTTTCTGCATCACTGTTTCAACTTTTTTTATTAATAGGTTCACTTTGCTTACCAGTATCCATATAACACCTACAAGTATACGCACTTGCCTACAAAATTATTTTCAATTTCTGTGTAATACATCTACTCATCTACCCACTTTATCCATCCATCCATCCATCCATCCATCCATCCATCCATCCATCATTCATACTTTGATATAGGTGGCATTACTCTAGCATTCAAGGACTTCACAGGCCAGTGGATTTCTCCTGCAAATATCCAGAACAAGGAAGTATCCTTAACCACGTTTTGCAGTGTCACAGAAATCACATAAGTGACTGAAGAAGAAAGCAAACTGTCTTGTCCAAAACTTAACAGAAACCTATTATAGAAATAAGTTTCTTCCACTAATAATTCAATAATTCTTTTTGTAAACTGATGATAAAACTTTTCTTAGAATTCTCTCGTGGTCCTTCTTGTCTTTTATTTCTTGTTTAATATAAGAATCCTTCAGGCCCACCATGGCTATTGCTGTCTGATAACGCATCCACAGGCATTCTGGATTAATATCTCTTCCTTGTCCTAAACCAGAAACTCGGAAAGAATTTCCCTGCAGAGCTTTAATCTGGGACTATTCTGGTTTCTGTTTTTAAATATCCTTATACTGACCATTTCTGTTTCTGACTGCTAATGTCCGAAATATTTAAACAATGTTTTCAATGAATGTCACAGTTCATTTCAACTACTGGCATCACATGATGACAACTTTTATTTTTCTGCTTTTCCTTTTAACTCTGCTTTGAAACACTCTCCTTAATTAACATTGTAATCTTTTGCTCTGAGTTGATTCATATCTTCTTGAAACATCAAAATGAATTCTTCCTCAGATGATAGTGTTTTAGGTATCTTTCCATCTGTATGATTTTTATGTCAAGTCTACTAGTTAATTGACACAATTTTTAAATCTGTCACCTCGAGTTTCCTCTCTCTCAATATTTTCAGTAAAGCTGGAATGGCTCTACCATTACACCCCAGACCTTCTGCATCTCACTAAAGCTTATAAGAGGAAAAGAGCTGTCAAATTATATTACTCCCATATCCAATCTCTCACTTCACCTGCCTGGATGACCATAATAACTGCATCATAGAAGTAATCCTTGCACTTCTGGACTCCGACAACTGGGGAAGGCTTATTCGCTTTCTGCTCAGGTGCAATCATTGTCATGAACAATAGCAACTTAAAGATGAACTACAGCAGAATAAGACAAATGCGGACAACATCAACTGAAACCCTTCTCCTTATCCACAGACTAGTATTTCTATTAAAATATTGAAAATATCAAGACATCTCTTATGACAGAGTCTTCATTTATGGATCCAAATTTAGTCTTTACTAGACAGACAAGCTCTTATTTTCTTTTTCTCTTAGGACAATTTAACCTCCAGCAAAACAAATAGTACATTGCGTGGAAGGAAATAAATATGAATCCAAGCTAGAAACAGTTGTTACTCTCCAGAAGCAGATTTTTTCCTATTCAAAAATGTTTAGATTAAACTCCATTTAAAAGTTCTGGCCTGTTTTTATTATTGATCTGGCCTGAAATTTCAAATCCAATTAGTTCAGGATTTTGGCACAAAATAATTTTTAGGTAGTTACATCTTTTGAATGTGTCTTGGGAATACAACAGTTGGATTTATTAAAGCTTAATGATAGAAGACAGAAGGCTGAGAAAAAAATAATTATTTTAGTGTTAGAAAATGAGAAAAGTTTCAGAATAATCTATCATTATGAGGGAGGCAGGATGCTGATATGATGTTTTAAATAAGTCAGGATTCAACAGCAGCATTAAGAAATATTTTTCCTTTCTTGTACTCACTGTCCACCTTCCAAAGTCTAAATCATACAGAACATTAATTTTGAGATCAGAATTAGGGAAGCTGAATTCTTGTACAGTTTTAGGATTTAAATTCTCAGATTTTCAGTTCAGTTTAATAAGATCAATAAAATTTCAAAATTTCTGTCAAGAAAATTTTGTCTAAGCTGGGTAACAAGATAAGCATGAATGAATGGGGTAGTCCTGACCGAAGATACAAAAATGTAACCACGCATGCAACAACAGATAAGACCACTTTTTCCACACTTCTTTATTTAATAAAAAAGTTTTTAAAAAATTTGTATGTATAGGATAACCAAAAACAATGAAATCTTTGTATGATACTTGTAAAGATGTAGCATCAAGAAATACACTGAACAATGTGCCTCTTCTTAAAGAACCTTTTAGAGAGAGAGGAAAACTTTAGTCCAGGAAATCTGACCATAGCTTGATATTTTATAAAACTTGCATTTAGAACAACCTGACACAAATATATCCTGAGTAGCAAACCTAAGACCTGCTAACACAGCCTGTGTCTAGCAGTGGTGTACAAGCTCATGAAATCATACAAATTTTGCTAATAAGTACAGAATCTAGGCCAGTCAAAAGTAAAATCAAAGCATTAAATATCATTAATGACAAGAAATATGCCTTTGTAAAATAAGAAAAAGCACACAAATGAAAAAAGAAAAAAGCAAGGTTTTGAAAGAAAGTACAGAGGGCTAGAAGGAATTCCCTCTGCTAGAAGGAATATGATGTTTTATGTGACTTCTTCCAGTAGTAGTAGTATTTACATGTTCATATTTATCTATGATTAAGATATTATTGCTCCAATTAATCATTCTATATTACAAACATTGTATAAAAACCAAAATTATGTTCACAACATTTCATTATTCAAACTTTTTGTTTAAATGTTCTAAAGCTTTTGTGAAAACTAAACCACTGTTGGGCTTTGCAATTTCTACTCTGATTTCTTAATGAGAGCACAGCATGCAAACTGTACACAAGCATGCGCTCACACATGCACACACACAGAGTCATATATACCCACAGGTTGGGTCTTTTTTTCCTTTCAGAAAATGTTAAAAATACATATTTGAATCCATCAAATCCAACCGTCCTCAAGTGTAAGTGAACATCTGCTTTCATCTAAGAAACATTTTAAACTTCTTGACAGTTACAAGAACTGTAATCCCTAGAGACTAACACTTTTCAGAGAAAATTCCTGCCATGGATGGCTTTACGGTTGGAAACTGCAGTATGCTGTATGCAATTGTAAATGAACACACAGCACAGTCATCTCCATAAGCTCACTGAAACTTCAGCATTTGACTCAGTAGGGAAAATTGGCTGGAAAAGAGAATGAAAAATGTTACTAGAGTTTCTATAAGGTCTCTCAGCAGATTATTAGCAGTATTTTTAAAAATCTCAAGGAGTAAAGTAAACTAATTTCTTTATTTTTATGGATTTTCAATTATAGCCCTTGTTTAATAGAGTTCTAAGCCAGCTTTCCCAGTTACTAGAGGGAAAATAAGATCAACTTATTAATACAACTTAGAAAAATCAGGAAAATGCAAAATACTTATCTAACTTTTTAGCCATTCCAGAAACTATGTTTGAACACCTATCTATAGGTTTAACTCTGCTGTCACTCACCTTATCACTTGAGTTACATTTTGTATTGTGTTTAGAATTGAAACAGGCTATAAGGTGTGCGTTCACCCTTCTTCAGGAACCAGGAAAGAACTAACCAAGTGTTCAGCACAATCCTAGGAGCCAGGAGCTCTCTCTGCCTCTGCCAGCATGCCCTAATTCATCTTTAATATTGCCTTCAAATTATACTTTTTCTTTGTACTATGATGTATGAATTTAAACTGAACTGAAGGTCTATTGCAACATTTCAAAATAAAAATAATTTAATATTCATTCACATGTTGTGAAACAGGACCCAAATGCAGCAGCACTGAGTTAAAAGAATAGCGTTTCTCTATTGGTCAAAATATTCACTAGCTAAAAATGGATTCAAACAATAACATAATTGTTTGTATTTTTATAAATTCCCATGAGACAAGATTCTTAGTCATTGAGTTGCTGTGCTTCTTTTTAAAGGTGTTCAGTACCTTCATTTCTCATTGAATTTAATGACAAGAGAGCTTGTTCAAATTCTAGCAGTGTCTTATGCAGTTTATGAATAATGCCAGTGCAAATAAGAATTACTGAATGCAATTAAGTTCACTTCTTTACAATATGCAGTAAATCAGGACAGCTATCTCCAACAGGCAAGGACATAAAAATTCTCTGGGACAAGTATATAAAAAATGTTATGCGTGAAACTTGTCCATGTCTGTTTAAGCGTATTTTATTATCCTTAATGATTATCCTTGATAACAATGATTATCCTTGAAGTATATCTCTGTATGTGCAAGCATATTGATGTGTGACCAAATCCAAATGAAATATGACAATCACACATGGTACTACCCATAGGCTGAGTTGCTTCAGCTGAGGTTATAACGATCCTTGTGAATGAAGTTAGGACTTTGGCATTTAAACACTTACCAAACAACTCTGGCAGTTTAGGATGCTACTTCCTCCAGCTTATTTGTCATCACTCTCCTCCAGGAATTGCTCCACATCAGAGCTGCCAAAATGGAACCTGAGCACTTCACTGCAACGTCTACCAGTTTGGTCCCGATAGTCAGAAGAAAAGCTAAGCCAAGATATTGGTCTTTTCACTGAAGCACCTAAGAACTGTCTACGCAGTCTGTTTTACTAAATGATTCCCAGTTGTGGAATACAACATGTTCGCTGCTGGTTCCTTTGCTTATCTGAATTTTAAGCCAATGAATTTTATCTCACAGCTGGAATGGATAGAAAAGTAGATAGTTATGCAGCTGAGCTCAGCTTAAAAGCTGTCTTCTAAGTCATTTGATTATCTAAGATGGTGTTCTCACAGCCTGAGACAGTCACAATTTTTTACCTTAACTAAAATCTAGAGACATTTTTTTGCAAGTTAGAAACATTAGCTAATGATTCTGCACAAGCAGCATGGTGGATTTTCCAGGTCTGTCAGAATTCTTTCATTTTCTTCCTTCCTTCTTATGTGTTAACCATTATGTCATTTCATACAATCCCCCTGGTGACATAAAGAATTATTCTGGTGGGTTTTCTGTCCTTCCACTGCCATATGTTCATAACAAATTGCTTTACATGGGCAATTGCATCTTATAAAGCAAGAAAATGTAAATGTACAAGAACATTTCTAAAAAAATTCAGACTATTTCCTGGAAGTCCTCATCCGTGTCTTAACCCTAATTTTTTTTTTGCTTGTTTCATGTGAATAAAAAATTAAGAAATTGTTCTTCAAATCCCCTTTTCCACTTTGAGTTTGCCATGATAGCCTTATACTCTATAATTTATTTTTAAGATTAAATTTATCTTAATCCTGTATTTTTTTCATTTCATTATACACACAGATAACTCTTACTAAGGGAAAACTGCAAATGCCAAAATGAAAGAAATGTCTCTCTCCTCATATGTTTTCTCTGACATGAAATGTAGGAAATAGAGTTTACTGTGTTTTCAAAAGGCACAAGGATATATACTGGGTATAGCTATTAATGAAAGACAGCTACAGTGTAGACTGAATGACTGAGACCAAGATAAGCATAAGCATAACCATAGATAACAGACAAATGTAAGGAAACAATCTTTGTAGCTTTTTAGTCTTGATTATCAAGAGCTGGTTCTGTAAATAAAACACTGTACACTCTACATCATTGCAAAAACTTGTGCAAGAGCTCACAAATTTCAGGTGTCTACATATGATGGTTCACTTGGCCTCTGTCTGAACTAGTTTCTTTTCCCACTGTCTTGCTGAGTGCCTCCACAGCTCAAGTAGCATCAGTAAGGTGGAAGATGAGGAGAAGTGTGCCTGCTGAGCTCCACGTGAGTACATGCCTGCGTCCTCAGCAGGAAAAAAAAAAATTACAGAAAATTAAAAATAGTCTTAGAACAAGCCACCAAAATTAGCCAGAATTAACCAGATGAGGTGCATATTCTTCATAGCTGTAGAATAACCTTGTAAAACTATGATTTCTTCTGAAAAAGTGTTTATCCTCCACATAAAATTTGCAAATACAGATAAATCTGTATTCATGGTACTTAGGTTTCTGCCAAATACTCCCTTTCTGTTTTCACTCCTACCTTTATTTCAGTGTTTTATTGAAATAGCCTGTTGTAGGAGTAATATGTTTGAAAATAATATCTGCCATATTATAAGGTCATTTCTTCTTCCATTTCAAGACTGCATTTTTTTAAAGACAGTAGATGTATTTACTGCCACCAGAAATCATATAAAATCTCTAGACATCATCCTCCATTAATGTCTCTCTTCCCACTTCCCTGAATTACACTATAGTGTAACAACTGCTCTAGAACAAAAGACTCTCCTGCTCACTTAACAAGTTTAATTTGAGTTTATCCACTTTTTCTTTTTTTAACCCAATCAATATAATTTCTGTATGTGGTGCTAATGATATCTTTGGAGGTGTCTAAAACCAACTTGTATTTGATTTTGTCACTTGAAAAAAAATGGCATGTCTGATAAACTAGAAATTTCATAATCTATGGATTGGAATCTGGATTTAACATCCTCAGGCCACTTTTTGACTAGATAATGAAAACCACAGAGGGTGGGTTTAGCACCATTCTTTACTTCTCCATTGTACTCCATAATCTGTAATTCTACATTATACTATACTGTTCTATATTATGCTATACTGCACTACACTGTACTGCACTACACTACATAATAAAAACTTTCTATAAGAAATAGAAAGTACTATCCATCTATAAAAGGCTTGATTTTTCTTCACTAATCCAATAGAATAAGTAAATTCTTTTGCTGAAACTATGGGCTGGTGTGATTGCCTACACAAAGGAGTGGTAATAATGCCTGCGTTTGTGAGGGACGTGCTAGTACTCCATCACACACTAATTTTCAGACCATAAGGGTACCTCAGCACAGGCAGACTCAAGCTGCTCCTACAGTCAAGTTGCAGCATGCACTGTGGTCTAACTGGTAGCCTTAGGACCTCAAGATGCAAAGTAGCATCCTCAGTAGTACACAGTTCTTACAATCAGATGAGCCATAGTTTTTCTTGGTTTGTTTTTATATATATTTTTTTATGTAGTGTTGCCCTTACACTAGGAAAAGCCATAAGATGCAAAGGTCTCATAGCATTGCTTATTGCTTACCTACCCTAATGTTACTTATACAGCATCTCAGACTCAACTTAACAGGAACCAGCTGTGTCAGAGCATAGTGATAACTTGGCTCTCAGTAGTTCCCTGTGGAGCACTGAGCCATTGATGTACTCCCAATCAATTCCTACACAGTTACAGTTCAGTGAGCTATTTAAAGAAGAAGATGACTGTGTAAAGCAAGAAGGATATTCAAAGAGAAGAAGAGATTGAGAAATAAAGAACTAAAAGCAAGGCAAAATCTGAAGTACTGGAGATAGACCTGGCACAGAGAAGGTGGGAGAAAAAAAGGAAGAAAAAAAACCACAAAACTCTGTGGTGGAAATCTTCAGATAAATGAGAGAGATATTCATATCAGCAGCATTATTTTATATTTCTATTGCCTTTAACATGTAAAACTGTTTAAATTCTTTAGTGTAATTTCTAATTTCTCTGCCTATGCACACATGTGAAACTTAACTCACTAGGATAAGCCAAGTGCTCAGGAAAACCATTGGAAGAAATATTCAATAATTCTCAGTGTTTAATAATATAGCTAATCTTTCCAGTGAGGACTTCTGCTATTATCTTAATGACTATATTATAAATGTAGTGTGTTCTGATGATTACTGAGCTTAAATTTCTCAGTCTGTTAAAATACAAAATGCAAGAGATATTCAGATAGAATATTGTTATTAAAATCTCTGTTCATTGTTTCTATTTCAATAGAACTATAACATGCAGTTAACTTCTTGTCCTTGGACTGTCTTTTATCATTTTTCTTAAGCATGTATTATTAAAAGATTCATAGAATCAAAATATACTTTTCAAAACACATTTTACTAGAATTATTTCCATTCTCTTAATACCACTTACATGCTTAATTAGAAAAACAAACTAAGACCGGGCCTTTTTCGACAAAATTTAATACCTGAAAATAAAAATATAGTATGATTTTCAAAGAAAAATGGAATTTTTTTCCCTCATATAAACTGAAATTTATTTTAATTTATTAATAATATTCATGGGTTAAGCTTTCGCTCTTCTTTCCTTCCCTCTTGATATTAATGCTAACAAGTGTTTAACTTAATTAGCTGCATCATTACAAATCCAAGCAGTTTAGCAACTTCAAACGAATGAACAGCCACTTTCAGAAAATGCTCTTAAAGTTCACAGTGAAATTCTGACTCCCCAGTGCCAAAATGTAATAACACACAACATATATTTTTGTTGCCACAAAGAGAAAAAGCATGAAGAGCTGAAGATGGAAAGGAAAAAAAAAAAAATAAAAAAATTGCAGAATTGCAGTTGAAATGAACATGTCTTAAATATCCATGGGTTTTTGAACTGTTTTTAAAATGTCTAAATGGTAACCCTCGCAAGTCACAGCCTTTTCAAAACTTTCGGGTTCCAGTTTGAAGAGGTTCTGACAGCAGTGCTAAAAGAAAGGATGTGAGTTCAAGGCTTTTAGTACTGCTGCTTATGGGAAAAAAGCCTTCTCTTCCAGAAAACTGTAGTTTAACAGAACCCATTCTATATACGCTAAAATAGAGCCAAAGTTCAATTTAAAGTGCTGTTGCACACTTTACCAAAGCTCTTGACTTCAGAATTTTTTTCTCAACTGGGCTTACAAATCCTGTATCTGTTGACCTTCAGAACATGGTACAAGACCATTTATTCTCTCAGCTTTTTGCTTTTGTGTATGTCTGAACGAGGTGAGGAAAGAGGAAGGAAGAATTGTCTGGGGAAGTCACTGGTGTTTAAGACAGACAACATGGACAAAAAACATTCAGCTGAAACTTCTGGAGAAAGACAGATAGGCAGAATATAATTAGTCAAATGTCATTGGAAAGACTATCATAAAATGTGCTAATTTTTTCTGATTTACACTGGAGTGGAGTAGTAAAAATACTGCATATATTTGGAGGGAAGAAAGAAATTTCCATTCCTGATTGCAACTGAAGTTTAAGTCTTCAGTTTCTGTAGTTGGTTTGAATTGCTGCTCCTGAAGTGAAATGTTTTTGTAATGCATTTGGAATAATATTAACCATTACAAATTGATTGACCCAGTATCTTGCTAATGTAGACATAGCAGCATGAGTGCAGCATTGAATATTAGTATCAATTAGGATTTTTTTTGCTTAAGTCAACTCCTCTGAAACCTCTAGAGAATATTCTTCAACTGATAGATGAGGCTTACTCACAATCATTATCCTGAATTTTAATTATTTTTAAAATAAGAGTTTAATAGCACAAAATTACTTCAAGAATACTAGAGGCATGCAGTATAAAATCAAATATCATATTTCTGACAAGTCTTTGCATTGAATGCGAATACTGTTTGAAAGGACCACAGACTTCTATATTGTGTTAAATTATGTCAAATACTGATTTTAAAATGTGCTTGTTTTATATCTGCTATGAAAATAGAATTAAAAATGAAATATTGATAATTATGCTAAATATATAACAATTTTTAGTATATTCTGATGAGTTGTTGAATAATATTCAGTCTGATGAAAAGACTGAAGGAGAAATATTTTATTGTTAGCAATATTTTATTTATAGTAGCATTTTTGCTTCTTGCCACTTGACTCTGGTTATGTCTTGAGGTTCTTCCTGGAGGTTATGATTCACGACTCAGAATAAAATCAAGCTTCCTACACAGTTCATATTTCAAAGAACCTGCTTCCTTGTGATCCTGTGGTTTTCAGAAGATAAGTTGTCACACCTAGAATTTCACCGGTTTAAACTGCATTTTAAATATATGTAGATGTTCCTTACACGTACTTGGCCTTTTAGGGAGCAGTAGTTGAAACTGAATTGTTCCAAGACAGCACCGTATATTGAGAAAGCTGCGTTCCTCTAAAGCACATAAACAATTAAGTAAGGAAAAGAGAAGTAATGTGAATTAGTAGCATTGTAGTTCTTTCATTGACATCATAAATGCCTCCTTTGTATGTTTTGATGTTGTTTTGACATAGAAATCTTACTACACATTGACACATTTTTCTATTTTCAGTTGCTTTTTGTAGTATTCTTTGTATGCCAAATCGTGGTAAAAGGTTGACATTATAAAAGCTAAAATTTTGTATCTTCTCTTGCTCCTACCTATCCATATCCATTAGGGCCTGATCCTACAGATGCTTACAAATAAGAACAATTCTGTGTTATTCTTCGAAAATGTCTCACATATGTAAATTTAAGTGACTGAAGATTGAAACCTGAGCTTGTATTAATGAAAAAAATCAGCCTCAAATTTTTGAGGCCTGGAATCATCCAAATACTCTAAATGAATTGTGATTGATTTGTCATATAAATTAGCTCTGTAGCTGAAAATATTTTTACATGAGAAGTTCATTCTCTTGCATAAGTATTATATATAACACCACCATATTTCTGAATTGCTGAAGAGGAATTATAATTTGTCAAAGTCTTGGTATTCAGTTTCCTTGAAATACTAAAACTTTAGGTGCAGAATTACCAGGGCTGTAGGCTTCCAAAAAGGACTGTGCTGGGTTGACCTTGTCTGGATGCCAGATGCCCACCAAAACCCACTCTATCACTCACCCTCCTCAACTCGACAGGGCAGAGAAAAATATAACAAAAGGCTCGTGGGTCAAGATAAGGACGGAGAGAGATCAGTCACCAATGACTGGCACGGGCAAAACAGACTCAACTTGGGGAAAAAAAAAAAAAAAAATTATTACCAGTCAGACAAGAGGATAATGAGAAATAAAACCAAATCTTAAAACACTTCCCCCCACCCCTCCCTTCTTCCTGGGTTTAACTTCTCTCCTAATTTCCACCTCCTCCCCCCAGTGGCACAGGGGGACAGGGAATGGGGGTTGGGGTCAGTTCCTCACAAGCTGTTTCTGCTGTTTCTTCCTCCTCAGGGGAGGACTCCTTCCCC
>NW_010311085.1:0-885 GCF_000700745.2 Antrostomus carolinensis
AACCTTGCCATGCAAACCCAATACACTGTCGCTCCAGCCCTTTAATTACTTTTTGTCTGTCTGATAAAAGTGGTATTTTGACAGCTTCAGGGCAGTACCCTCTGAACAGGGAGAACTGCAGTTGTGTGCTATGGAGTTTTACAGGGTGAGGGGGGGATGACACACCAAACCTGTAAAGTTCTGGAAAGTTCTATGATTTCTATGTAGAAAAGCAAAAGCACCCTGTTGCTGGCAGCTGCACAGTGCTGGGTGGGACTACAGGCAGTAGGAATGCAAAGGAACCGTGCTTGAAATGGTGGTGGCCCTTACACAGCTGTCTGGAGGCTCCACAGGCTGTTACGTGGAGAAGGTGGTGATGTGTTACTTGGAAATTTTTATGCCTAGGCTGTATTTACTCGGTGCACCCCCTCTTCCCAATCACCTAAATTACAGGAGATCTCTAGTCCCCTGTTAGTTTCGAGTATCTTACTAGCTGTCAGCTTGATTTCAGGCTACTGATATTCACATTATTAAGGGATGTTTCCAGGAGGAAGGCATTAGGAATGCTTTAAAAGGAAAGCTTAGCTGAAACAATTGAATGTAAGACAAACTGTGAATCTTCCAGGCACATGATTTGGGTGTTACATTTCTGCAAAGAAGCTATTAAAGTTGAAGCCCCTCACGTTACCTTTCCTCCCCAAAAGAGTTCTTGCTGTGTTTATTTCGGTGCCATAATTCAGCCCCCAAAGTAGTGTTTTCTCCAGGTCCCCGTGCAGAAGGCACAGCATGGGTTGTGTGAGCTTTTGGAACGCCTGCTGCAACTGATGCTGCTCTCCTGAGCACTGGGATGGTGGGAGCTGTGTGTCACTGCCCCAGGACAGAATCACAGAATGTTGGGGATTGGAA
>NW_010311086.1:0-430 GCF_000700745.2 Antrostomus carolinensis
ATTCTGTGATTCTGTGATTGAACTATCAGAAAACTCAGTGACATTTTAAACAAGAACTAGAAGCTGAAAAGTCTGTGGAAGCAGAGGATGGATTGTGATCCCAGGTATTCTTAGAAAATAGTTTTCTTCCAGCCTGTGCAAGACAGGCAGCAGTACAAGCCCGTTTGTGGAGCAGGTGGGTCCCTGGGGTTAACCTGCACCCTGGTGAGCAAGTCAAGGGGACCCAGGACCACTTTGTGTAAATGACACATGTCCCAAGCACAACCCTTTTGCTCTGGCCACTGCCTCCAGCAAAAGCTCTCCTGTGACCCTGCTGCTGCGCAGGGTGCTCAGGGCTCTCCTCACACTCTATTGGGTTTGTGTGGCAAGGTTTTGGTAGTGGGGGGGGCTTAGGGGTGGCTTCTGTGAGAAGCTGCCAGAAGCTTCCCCC
>NW_010311086.1:464-757 GCF_000700745.2 Antrostomus carolinensis
ACCTGCCAGAATCTTCCCCCATGCCCGCCCCAACCAAGATGGACCCGCTGCTGGCCAAGGCCGAGCCCATCAGTAGTGCCTCTGTGATAAGATAATTAAGAAAAAATTGAGAAAAAAAAAAAGTGTCACACTTTACAGCTGGAGAGAGAAAGGAGTGAAATGTGAGAGAAACAACTCTGCAGACACCAAGGTCAATGAAGAAGGAGGGGTAGGAGGTGCTCCAGGCACTGGAGCAGAAATTCCCCTGCAGCCCGTGGTGAAACCCATGGTGAGGCAGCTGTCCCCCTGCAGCC
>NW_010311087.1:0-3111 GCF_000700745.2 Antrostomus carolinensis
GATTGCCCCCTCCCCTGGTGCCCAGCCCTTCCCCTGTCCCCTCTCCCCCATCTCCTTGGAACAGTGTGTACATGATTTTGTAGTTTTTTTAAGGCGCCATGTTTATAATCCTCCATCATATTAAAAAAAAAATAAATAAAATCCACCTAGCATGAGACACGGCGTCTCTCGCACCCCAAAGCCAGGGAGGCAGACACAGAAATATCCACAGGGCTGTAAATTCACCCCCCCCTCCCGCACACACACCCCTCCTCCCCAGACTTAAAAGTCTCTCTCACCTTGTGCCGCTGCCGCTGCTTCTGCTGCTGCAGGGGGGGAGAAGTTAAGCCAGGGGAAACTTTTCAATCCCTTCCCCAGGCCGCTGCTGCCTCCTCCTTCCACATATTTTTCCCCTCAGAGTTTTATTGTGTCTGAATTTTCTCTCTCTCTCTCCTCTTCTGTCTGTCCACAGTTCAGGTTTCTGGGGTAAACAGGGTTTAGGATGGTGCTAGGGATATTTGGGAGAAGGAGAACTCTAGTGGTGTCTGATGGAGTTGCTGTTTGTTTCTTTTATTATTTTTTTTAATAATACATTTGAAACGGATCTTTAACTATTTATTATATATGTATTTTAGCATACTCTTAGGTCTAGACCCTATCTTATGGCAGAGGAAAAATGCACTGCTTATGTGACCCTGATACGTGCAAATTCCTCCTATCATGAATTCCAGCTTGGAGAAATTCTGGATAACGTTTTTAAAAGTGGATACTCAACTTGAGCAACAGAAAGTAAAACATACGGAATCAGTGGTCTGCCTCAGATTTGGCTATATGTTGTGAGCTGTAGATAACACACTTTCACTGCAGGATTGGAGATACATAGTAATATTAAATATGTAACTTTATAGGTACATATATATATGTGTGTGTGTGTGTATATATATGCAAGTAGCAAGAAAACATGTACTTTTTATCCTGTTTTTATATGGACTGTGAGATAAATGTTACCAATAATAAATGTCTAAGCAAATACATTCTAAAGTTTCTGAAATACTTCAGGAGTTATTTAATGTAAAACAGTAACATACTTCACAATTAATCTTGACTAGAAATGTGGCATACTTTATTAAAATACACTGTAAGCTTAGTTCTATAAACATGCATGCAAGTAATTTTAGTCATATGAGTAGTCATTAGTATTACTTAAATAGTTTTGGACTGCTAATGATGAAAAAGATGCATCCGTTGTGCCTGGTCAGTCAGAGATTTAACAGAGTTTGCACGCTGAACAGTGAGAGTTTCTCCAGTGTCTTTAGTAAATAAGATTTCTAATAGTGTCTAAAACCACGTGTTGTTTGAGACTGCTGCATCAGCACTTTACATCCTCTTTTAAAAAATAAAATGCAAGTAACAGTTTGATGCACAGCAGTGATAAAGCTTTATTTCTATTATGTATTTAAATATGAAAGAACATTTTACATTATCTAAAATAGATTGGAAAGCAAGTGCTTTCGAAGGGTGCTTGAGGGGTTGGGCAGATACCAAACAGTGGTACTATAATTTATTAACTGCACTATATTGCTTGTATTAATAGAAAGCAAATGAAATTTACAGGCAATTCTTTAAGTAAGAAGGGATTTACCATCAGTATAATTACAAAAAGGCTACCTTATGTTAAGCATTTACTTGTGATGTTTGGCTCTGATTTCATTAAAGCATGTAATTCTCAAAAGAAGTTTGATAGAAATATATGCCAAGTTTGTATGGGATATTGCTGGCTTGGCTGGCTTGGGTTTCTTTGAAACCTTCTCTGTACAAATTGCATCTAAGCTATGTTTGGGTCCTTAGCATTTCTACTGTTTCTACCATGCAGTGTCAAGCTAACAGTTCTGCTCAAGCTGCTGTGGTTAAGGCACACCGATTTTTGCATCCCGAAGGGAACAGGGCAGAAGCGTAGCTGGCAGCATCCATAACCATCTTTAATTCTTCAGCCCAAACAGCCAGGTACTCCCTGCGGCTGGGTTGGCTGGAGGGATTTGCCATCACTCCGAAACGAAGCTCCATTTCCATTCTCAGGTTCTTTACTGAAAAGATTTATTACTCTGCCACAGTGCCTTTTCCTTACCTATGTAAATATTTATTGAAGGCAGAAGTTCAGCTATCTTCAATATAAAAGGTTTTTAGCCCTTTATCTCTTCAGGACCCACAGAAAGCTGTCAGAGAAATATTTAGGCCGCAGTTTCACCAATGCGGAAGCACACGCAGGGTTGAGGCCTGATGCTTTGCCTACCTTACAGGTTTTTACCTGGAGCCTACTGCTTGCCAACAATTTGCTGTACTTAACATATTTGTAAAGGCTAGTCTGGACCGTCTCCAAATATTTGTTTCAGGATACAAATATTTGGTTTTGGAAAGAACAAGGTATCCTAAAGCAAACATGTAGGGAGTGCCTGCAACCATAGCCACGTTACCTTGTCTGAGCAGGTGGGCAGTGAATTAAATCAAGTCTAGAAAGACAGGCATGTAGCTTATGTATGGGTGTTTGTGGGCCTTGTTCTGAAATAGTTATATATCCTCATTAGGTCCCCTGGGTAACTATATAACATTATATAGCCTTCAGGATGCACACTGAAGGATAAAAAAGATGCATTTTTTGGTCATTTTGACTTAATTTTGTATTGAAAGACTTTTTAATGCTCATTAACATAGAGTTTGAAGCCCCGCTAGCTGGTTCTTGGATAGCCCCGATTCTTGCATTTATCTGCATTTAGTTTGATATTTAACACGAGCCCTTTCGCGGATGCCGTTTGGCCATTAACTTTCCCATGGCAGAGGAGCCGGGAGCGCTAAACGGTTAACGGCGCGGCGGGCGGGAGGGCTGCGCCCGGCAGACAATGGGAAGGAAATCCCACCCTCCCCCAGCGCCGGGTTTCCTCATAGGCAGGGGGAAGTGTTTGTTAACACAAAAAGCGGGCTCAGGGCTGTCTCCAACCCCCCCTTTCCCTGGGGCGAGGGCTGGGGGCGGTGCGAGGCTGCGGGACCGCTCGGGCATTTCTTCCCTCCCCACCGGGAAGGTGCTGGGAAGGAGGAAGGGGACGTGGGGGGGGGTGTTTGGAGCTGGACGGGGCCGTC
>NW_010311087.1:3210-13360 GCF_000700745.2 Antrostomus carolinensis
CTGGGTGTAACGGTGGAGGGGTCCAGCCATCTGCTGGCTTGCACGGTTGGGGGGAAAGAAAATGCACCCCTAATGCAATGTTAGAAAGAAAACATGATAAAGTTACTTCCTTTCAAGCAGAAAGTCCTTACCGTAGGAACAGCTCAGGCTGCACGTGTGCTGTTTGCCTTTGCCAGCATTGCTGCACTGGTGTGTAAACAGCAGGTTTGGTGGTACCGTTTGCCTCCCTCGGAAAGGGGCTTGGAGGGCAGCAGAAGGAGCTGCAGAAGCAGAAGCACAGTTTTGTTAGAACAAAAGGCACCCAGAGTCAGAATGTAATCTTCTGCCGTGAGTTAAGGGGGTTATCGGGCAGTTTCATGGGAAAGAAATCCCATGCAGGTTGGAGACACACAAGGCATGACTTGGGAAATCCCTGAGCTGAGCAGTTGGAGGCTGAGGCACAAATACCCTGGGTGCCTGGCTGTTACTGTGTTTCCCAAGGTATCCCCTTATACCCACTGCACTTTTTGTGTGTTGAGAAGACTGACGCGGCCTAGTAGCCTGCAGGCTGGTAAACATGTCTCAATTTTAATTTTAAATGATGCTTCTTTTCAAAAGATTGTTTTATTTTTAGTTCTAATAGTGGACAATGTGATCCTGTGTGGATATGACCTTTTATTCTTCCCACACTCTTTTACCATTGTCTTGCTTCAGTGATACAACTATCAGACACATGGGTGACAGTACATCATTGCTGGTGGGTTCTAGGCACCAGGCTCAGGACCGTGAAAACATCAGTTGAATGCTGCCCTTAGTAGAGCAGAGAGTGTCATGTCCCCTCCATCGAAGGACCTGTAGTAGGCTAATGAATGCACAGCCCAGCCTTCTTCTCCAGGACTTTCTACCATCTTCCTGGCTGAACCAAACCCACCCACCGTGTGTTCAAGTCTTTATCTGGCTTTGTAAGATAACTGTCTTGTGCTTTTGGTGCCCACCCACTTCAGTGTGTGCTCCACTCACAGCCGCACTGAAACAAAAATAATTTGAATACGTTTCCTGAGAGGTAGGTCTGCTGTGTTGTGATCATAGAAGTATTAATGCAGAAAATTAGTGTAAATTTTTCATCAGAACAAAGTTTAGCAACACAGTTTTCTTTGCAGTAAAAGTCAGCAATGCTTTTAATTTAGGAAGACGGGGGGAAGGGAACAAAGCCTTAATAACAACAGGCTCAGGAAATCCACTGAGCTGAAAACAGTTGGAGGATGGGAGAGTCTTAGGGAGAAGCTTATGCTGCTCCTTTTTTCCCCAGGCACTGAAAAGAAAACTTGGTGGGACCTGAGAAACTAAAGGTATAAATAAAAAGGCAGGAGGAAAAGTACAGGCAGACTTTCTAAAGATGTTCTGGGATGTTCATTGAAGACAGTACATTGTGGGGAGGTGGATCTTTGGCCTGGCCTTCTATGGCCAGTAGTTACATGTGTGAGTACCTTGTGGGTATAATAACTGGTAATAACAAAACCAGAAAAGTCTACCAAGTATAGATGTAGATTAAGATACAAAATGGTGGTGGTTTGGTTTTTTTTTTTTTTCACTGTATTCTCTCTTTACATTTTCATGCACAACTGGGAATAGAGGTTTATCCTAAAAAGTTTACCTGTGAGTAAACTGACATATGTTTGTGACATATGACATGACATGTGTTTACACCAGCATTATGCTTCATGAAAACTGTATGCCTGATTCAGCACAGAGTCTGCCAGAGGAAACCTAGCTCCGTATTTTTTAACTAATTCAAAACAACAGAGTGAGTTTGTGCCGGTTTCACACTTTGTGTCATCTGTATTTTTGATACGAGAGCAGGTGCCCTTACATGTGAGCATGAAAAAAAAAAAATAACGTCCACTTCCAAGTATACACTAAATTTATTTCACACATATTTGTGCGGTCTTGGTGTAATATCTAAAATAATTTATATCTGTGCAAAATAAATACACAAACCCTAAGTTTGACTTTAGACTGAAATAGGATCTATTGTTATTTTATGAGGGTGCAGTGACTGGAGATAGATCATTTGCCAGAAAAACAGCTACGACTATGAGGAAATAAATCATACCTTTTGTTATTAAAATAATTAGAAAACTAGAGTTTTTACATAAGGAGGCATTATGAATGTCATAATTGCAGGGAGATATTAATTACATTTTGCATCATATTAAATGTCAGCATAGCCAATAATAACAAAGAAATATCCTGTATTTAAAGTAAGTGGGGTCCGTCATCTCAAGACAGTGGAAAAACATGGATAAAGGAGGTATTTCAGCATGCCTTGGGAGCGTGCAGGGACATCCAAGTGCCTTTGCACCGAGTCAGTTCATGACAAGCCGGGTTTGACCGGGTTTGGTCCAGCACTGGCTTTGAGCTAATTTTTGCAAAGATGCTCTGTGTCTGTTGTGCTCTTCAAAGCCTTCCATGTTCAAAGTTGGCTTGTGAGCTCCAACATAATGCTGGACCCAGGCTGATTCCGTACATTCACATTGCATTTCTCTGGGATTAACAAGACTGTCCAGTAAACAGACTTCTGTTGTGTATAGAGCAGAGACACCCAAATGTTTCTGAAAGAGGTAATGTGTTATCACTAGAACTGAAGCTAATAAGCCTTCTTGGACCCAAGCTAATCATACTCAGAGCCACCCAGCTGTGGCACTGTACAGCTTTTTCCCAAGCTCCAGTTTCCAGGAACACAGTGTTTTCCATGGCATTAGCTCCAGTATCACACAGCTTATTATGCCAGTTGCAATGCTACGCAAAAGAGGCAAAATTGTTTTTGGAACAGAGCTGCTCTCAAATCTAACACATTGCTGGAGCTAAAGATCCCTACCAGACTGAAGCTGGCCTGGCATGAAGCCATCTTGATGTGCTTGCAGCTTTGATGTATCCTGATGTCATCTGCAGCTTGAATAAACCTCCTAGAGATATTACTCATTTACTGTACAGGATGGTCATAATTAATAGCAACATTTGTGCCAGTTTTGAACCATTATGGTCAAGGTGAAAGCTAATGTAGAAACAAAAATAATCCACATCTGCCATTCTGTGGTTCTGACCCCTTATTTGAAAGCATCTCCTATTATCCAGAGTTAAAGATAATATTTTGGATAAGATAGATTAGTTTTGATCCGGTATCACTGATTTAATTTTCATGGCATTCTGTAAGGAAATCACCTGCTCAAAACAAATTGTAATACTCAAGTCTAATTGTCCTGTCACTAACAACATTCTTACACTGATGGAACTGGAAGAGAATGCCATAGCAAGTTAATTGAAGTGGAACTTATATTCTGGGACTCTGAAATGATGGAATTGGAAGAGAGTGTTGGGACAAATAGGTTGCATATTGTTTGATCTTATATGTCATACAGGATATGTATTATACATAATTCACAAATAATAGATATTTATGTATTTTTCTATGTATCGTGGCTAATAGCTGCATTGTGCTCAGCAGATGGCAATGCAATCACTTAAAAGATTTATCATTCAAAAAATATAATTTATTGACACCATATTAACTTTAATAAGAATAATGTGGTTTTTTGACACCTCCTAAATTTACCAGGCACACTATTCAGAAGTCATAGTTATTGGTAGGGTAACTAAAATACAGTTACCATTGAAATACAACCTTTGAATATCCCAAATTGCTAAATTTAAAAAGTTCCACTGAATTTTCACACTCCTGAATACAAAACGAAAAAGAATTAGGTTTTGGCATGCTGAACTGTATGCATGTGTCACTCAGGCAATCTTGATAATACATTTCGTGTTTGATACCTGCACTTACTAAATTTTTCACACTGAGAAATAAATCCACATATTTTATTTTTAGTATTTGCATGTTTTATAACCTCTTCTTAGTGCTGGACTAGTGCTAATTTTGTTAATTTATTAACATAAAAGATTTATCATCCCCATATTTCAGTTCTTATCTGTAGGTCATGCTACTTTTCATCTCAGTTATTTATGTGAACATTTTCCCTTTTAGATGACAACTGTATTGCATTCACTTTGGAAATAATGTTGCTTTTCAATGGTTTAGCACAGCTCCAAGGTGTTGGGACAGACTTACAGACACCAGGTTTTCCTTCTTTCACCCATAAGTCTTTAGAGATCTAGGGAATCCTGCTCAAGTGCCAATTAAATAAGTGTTGTGTTTCTTTAATTTTTTTTAGGAAAAAAGAATGTAGTTAGGGAGTATGCACGTTCCTCAAATGTTGTTCCACATATTTAAGTCTTCTTGGACCACCTCAGCCATTTAATATTTCCCTTGGAAAATTTAAATTTAAATTTAAATATAGAAGGGAGCAGTCTCTACAGCCACCAATCCTGCAAGCACTCTTTCATGTTTGCAATGTAAAAACTAGTTGAAACTAATAAGTCTAATGTGAATAAAATGTTCCTGTATCCTTAATCGAGCTCTGAACCTTGTTATTATATGCAAAATTGCAAACAGAGGACCAGAGCCTGGGTATAGCCTGTGAAACACACTGAAGTCTCTGTAAAGACTCCCATTGACTGCATTAACCCTGGGATCAGAGCAGAGGTAACTTATTTTATTGTGGACCAAGCAGGATTTCCAAATCATTGGAACTCCAAATAATTCCTCTTCTGATTCCTTCCTGTCTCCATTCTGTGAGATGTGGTTGCACAGGCCTTGAGACTTTTTATGCCTTAGCTCAGCTCCTCAAAAAGATGAAGCAACACCAGTTTTGGACTAGTACTGCATAAGCTCAAGCTAAATGTGAAGTATTGGTACGATTTTATAGCCTAAGCAAAGTCTATGTGGCTTTTAAAACAAAGATAAAGCATAGTGTTAGTTCTGAAATCTATGGATTAAGTAAGCAGAAAAATTGTGGAATGCCAAAAATAGAAGGAATTGTATTTGGAAAATAAATATAATCATACTTTTCTTATATTTAGAAGTATTTTACTAATGGTATTCAGAAAAATTGCAAAATGGTAGGTGTATACATGGCAGAGAATTATACAGATCCACTGATTAAAAACTTAAGAACTTCCAAGAAGTTTACAAAAATATTCAAAGGGGATCCTGTAATAAAAATTAATCAGCAAAGCATTGTAATAATTAGATTATTATTGGAAATGTGATTGAATTGCCAAATAGATTCTGAATTTGAAAAGGGGGCAGAGTTTCCTCTAGTCCTCTTATTTAGAATTACATTCATACTACTTGATAATTTAAAAGCAGGACAAATCAACTCACAGAAAAGCTTATATTTGAATTCTTTTCCTGGACTAATTTGTGTCCATAAGAAAATTTTACGGAGGTTTTAGACAAAACATTTTATCAATTAGTTTGCTGAGAAGGTGACATTTTATTTACCAAGTCGTATTTGCTTTGTAGTACTGAATTATGAACATACAAGGTTGTAGTGCACACCATACGTAGGAGGAATAAAAAAGATAATACATATCTTCTGGAAATCAAAGGACTCAAGATTACTCCAACAGGTGGTCTAAAATATTAGAAGAGTCAAGAAAACCCCAACCCCAAACCCCTCTAAGACCAAGACAAAAAGAATTGTTTGCAAATGGCCAGAAGACTCAGACTGAACCAGCTCGAAATATTTTGTCTGCGTATAGGGATACATCAAGGTGCAAATTAAGCCTTTCTGGCAAGTTGTAAGTGCTGTCCAATGTGTATGAGTATCACGTTCAAGCAAGGATTATAAGAGTAAAATCTTCCCTCCCCGAGGAATATAGTGACTATAGAATGAACTCAAAATATATTTGTGGTAGCAGTATGGCTGCTATGCACCTTAATATATGTGAATTCTGGGGTCAAGTGTCCCAGATTTGTATCCACATTTATATTTTACTGGTTAGTAAGGCCACCTAGATGGCAGGTGACACTGGTGCTAGCAGTGAACTTCTCTTGCCTTTTTGTTACCATAGTGAAAGCATTCAAGCCCTCCCGATAGTAAAAAGGATAAAACATAACAGATCTGTGCATACTATTTTAAAACATTATGTCCATAAGGAAAAACTTAGAATCTATGAAACTCTTGCAGAACATTAATTGAATTGCACTATTTGTGAGCATTTTTATCCCATGGAATTCCCAGGCTCAGGGAATGTGGGGGCGTATGAACTATTTGTAAGCAATTAACTTGCCATGAAGTAATGGTAGCAGTTTGTCTGAATGTCTTCACAGAAACAAAGTGTGATAAGGACCTGTACCTTTGGGGCATTGCAGTCTTGATTATCTTTTGTCAAAGTTACTAGATTTACATGGCATAATAAAGACTGACAAAATTCTGCTCTTGAGTTCTAGCTTAGTGTTCCTGGAAGTGCAAAAGTCAAACCTAAACTCATTGTATATGACAGCAATGTCATTGTATTATTTTTACGGGAATACCTGATCAAAAATGACACTGAAAAATATAAAAAAGACTTTATTGGGAAGCTCATAAGCTTGCCAAAAGTGTTATAAAGAAATACTTCAAATCTTTCTCACAGGTGACTCCTTCTTTAAAAAAAAAAAAAAAAAAATAAATTTTTCCTCCAGAAATAAAGAGAACAGATCCCCAAGGTGAGAGAATGTATGATGTGACTTAGTAGTTTAGTAACTCTGAAAAGAGCTGGTGGTCATGCTGGATAATTAGTTGAACATGAACTTGTATAGTTAATGAAAGGGGGATATTGTTGCAATAAGTAAGGTAAAGTAGAATGGTTTAGAGGAGGAAGGAGTTGAATACTAAATTAAAAATAGAAAGCCTTTGCTGTATTTGAAGCAGTAAATCTACAAGAAAGTTGTTATGCCGTTGACTTAAGTTTTAGGTGGGGTATATGGACACTGTTGAGAAGCTAAATGAATTTGTCATAGCTGAGGCTTCAAAAAGAGGTAGTAAAGAACAAAATGCCCTCTATAAAGTCTTTGAATCAAAGTTTGGGTTAGTATTTTAATCATAGCAGCAACACTATCCTTATTAGTAAATAAAGTATGTCCCTGGCTATTATCTAGCCTGAAACCAAGCTACACAATATAGCTTACATTCAGGTCACCAGACTCTGTTACCTTCAAAATATGATATTCTCATCTAAACAGTCTTTTGGGAATAGTTTCTGGCTTGTACTGCCCTTGAGTCCTGCTTGGGCTTTTTTTTTTCCCCCTTTAAAACCATGTTAACTGTTTAACAAAACCGGTGACCACATGCCAGTGCCTGTGCTTGGACCTTAGCACTGCTTAGTTTACCCACCCAGACATTGCTTCTCTATTTATAATACCTACCTATTCCAATTTATAGAATTATAGGTGAGTCCATTTATTCTTAAAAATAATTCATCTACAGAAAACTCTGAAATCAAAACAGGATTCCCATTAACTATGGCCCTAAACAAATCATTTTTTTAATACTAATGTGAGAAAACTGTTTGTAAAGCAACTACAACCAATGAGACATGTATTTGAATGTGCATTCATGGAAATACAGTTTACAATTACTAGAATTAAATGCATCCTATGTAGTGTCTATTTGTGTGTGAAAGGCATTAATTTGTTTACTATTTAGTTCTCATCATGGCATATATTAAAAAAAACCTGAAAACTCATATTTTATGTATTGAAGGCCCATGATTTTCAAGCATTTAGGAACTTCTTAAACAGCTTTTTTAACTTGTCAAGACAGGTTTGAGTTAGAAAGCACAAAAATATATGAACAATTTATCTGAGCATACGCATACAGCCTATCTTAATTAACAATGTTAGAAATGTTAAAATTAAATTTATAAAAATAAGTTTTATGAGTCAGAAAGCCTTAAGTCCATATATCCCATTTTTTAGAAGAACACAATGTGAAAAATGGAAACTAAAGAAGTAGGGCCTATAGTAATAGCAACAGCTGTCACATATTCATTTTTGTCTCTCTTGGATATTAAAAATGGCTAAATAGAATTGATTAAACTTTTCTTTAGAGCTGCCCTGGAAGGGAAGCAGCTATGACAGACTTCATCCAACAAATTACATATTTTTAAAACTGAAGCTTATAATGAAAATGCTTGACATTATAATGTAGTATTCCTCCTGTAGTATGAAATAGAGAGGGGATAGTGAAACTCTGCTGCTGGAACTGTAGAAGCCACCTGCACTCCAGTATTGCTCAGTATGCCTAAGGTTTACAGGAACATATTTGTGAATCATTTAATTCAACAATAGCAGGCAGATCATACTGATTATTTCTGTTACACAGGGATATTACTGATCTTTTCCTATTCCGCAGTTTATTTTTGGAAAATAATTTTTATTTTCAGACAGTCTAAATATACATTGTGCTAGCATTTAGAAAGCACAACAAGTTGTAAGTTGATATCACTGGAATTCAGGAAAGGAGCAATGGGAAAAAAGGGATATGATCCCCATGATCTTGTTCTGAACATATCAAGTAATATTGTATCAATCTCTCATTTATTAAGGCCATGAAGACTGTAGTACTTAGGTATCTAAATAGAGGTATAACAGTATAAGTTTGAAAATCAGATGTGTTTTTTCTGGCTATGAACACATGTCAAATCCTTAAACATGGTACACAGGCAAAGAGACACTGAGAAAATTCAAGTTACAGTGCCATTTTAAAATACTTTCTTTAACCTGCTGAGAATCATTTGTAAATGTTTAGAAATTTGAATGTTTTTTGCAAAATACAGTAAGAGTCCCTGCAATGCCAGAATTTCCAAGTACAACTCTGAGAGTAAAAAAAAAAAAAAATATATATATATATAAATAATGAATGGTTCCCTATGCTTTTGTATTTCTGTTGCGTCTGTACTGTTGCACCCTCTGTTAGGACACACTCTACATCTCTGTATTCAGAAGGAATTTCAAACCCCTTAGAAGTCAAGAAAATTTAGCTTGACCAAGGCCTTTAGAGTTGTTCCATTTCTCTGTTTACATTGAAACGTAGAAAAATAATCTCATAGTTTTGGAGGTTGTTTTTACAGGCATGCATGCAAAAGTGAAATAGTAGCCCACTTTTAATATTTTACTGAAGTGATTTAGCAAGGCAGAACAGGAAACGCCATTCTTTCTTTCTAGCAAACTCAATAAATCACTCTCATTCTCCTGAATTTCAAAGTTTGCTGAATTTCTGAGCTGTAAATGGCCTACTTAGTACCTTAGGCAGTTTTTGTAAATGCTAAAATGAATATGGGAAGAAATAAACCTCTCTCTGATACAGTAAGATCCTAATCTGAATTCCAGTGAAACCATTTGGAGGTAGTTCTCTGCCTTACACAACAGGAAAGAGATCACAAATGAAATACATCACGTATGCAGCCTTTGCTGTGCCAGAACAGGAGAGTGATTCTTAAAGGAGAAAACAGGCACATGCCTGTATATTTAGGGATAGTAGTATTCATTTTCTGTCTCTTATGGAGTGGTACTGGTGACAGCCAGGAAAGTGAGGACAGGAAGGACCTGAGACGCTGCTCACCTAGAGAGATCAGCAACTGCAGAGTCAACAGAGCCACACCGGGGGAAAGAGACCAGAAGAGTAATGTTGTTTTTCACAAACCTTGTTCTCTTGCTTGTTTTTCTCTCATTTTATCTCTTTTCCTCACCACTCTTCATATTGCTCCTTTAACTTCACTGACTGTGTGTGGTGGGTTAACCCTGGCCCGCTCTATCACTCCCCCTCCTCAACTGGACAGGGAGGAGAAAAATATAATGAAAGGCTTGTGGGTGGAGATAAGGACAGAGAGAGATCACTCACCAGTTACTGGCACGGGCAAAACAGACCCGACTTGGGGGAAAAACTAATTTTAATTTATTACCAATCAGACAAGAGGATAATGAGAAATAAACCAAATCTTAAAACACCTCCCCCGTCCCTCCCTTCTTCCCAGGCTTCTCTCCCGATTTCCACCTCCTTTCCCCCAGCAGCACAGGGGGACAGGGAATGGGGGTTGGGATCAGTTCATCACATGTTGTTGCTGCTGCTCCTTCCTCCTCAGGGGGAGGACTCCTTCCCCTGCACCAGCGTGAGGTCCCTCTCACAGGAGACAGTCCTCCATGAACTTCTCCAATGTGAGTCCTTCCCATGACCAACAATTCTTCTCAAACTGCTGTATCATGGGTCCATTCCATGGGGTGCAGTCC
>NW_010311088.1:0-1929 GCF_000700745.2 Antrostomus carolinensis
CAGCCTGTACTGGAACCTGGGGTTGTTCCTTGATGGATAAAAGTGGGTTCAGGGATTGTCCACACTCCTTTGGACCATCACGGTGTTAAATCAAAGCTCCTCGCCTGCAGGGAAGGGCTGGGGACATCTCACTGAACATCCTACGTGTGCTTTAGCTGATCTCCAACCCTTCCAAAAACTTTTATTTCCCTCTTTTTTCCACCCAAAACTTTCTCCCCTCATCCTGGCATTGATGGGAACGGGCTCTTGGTGCAGCGTGGGTCCCCTCTTAGCATCTCCTCTCTGCTCTCTGCAGGCTGCTCCAGGCAGATAGGCTTCTCCTTCGGAAAACCCAAGCTCTGCGCCTTCTCCGGGCTCTACTACTGCGACAGCTGCCACCAGGACGAGGAGACGGTGATTCCCTCGCGCCTCATCCACAACTGGGACCTGACAAAACGAGGAGTAAGTCTGGGCTCAGTCAGTGCAGACAGCAGGGAAACGCTCCTGCATCTGCCTACGCTTCCTGAAGGTCCATCTGGACGTTTCCACCATCAGCAGAGGTGGAGATGTCCACCCTACACCTCCCTCCGAGCCTCCTGGGCTGCTCCTTGCTGTGTGTCCACCTCTTGTCTCTCTCTCTGCCCACCTCTTACCTCTCTCTCTGTGCCCACCTCTTGTCTCTCTGTGCCCACCTCTTGCCTCTCTCTGTGTCCACCTCTTGCCTCTCTCTGTGTCCACCTCTTGCCTCTCTCTGTGCCCACCTCTTGCCTCTCTCTGTGCCCCAGGTTTGCCGACAGGCTTTGAAGTTCCTCACCCAGATCCGTAACCAACCCCTGATCGACCTGAAGCTGGTCAACGAGAGCCTCTACGACCACGTGGAGAGGATGGGACGGATCCTCCGGAGCAGGGAACAGCTGAAGCTGCTGGGGGATTATCTCATCATGTGCCGCAGCGGGGCCCTGAAGGAGCTGAGCAAGCGGTGAGGTCCCTCTCTGGGTGAAGTTACCTCCTCTTTGCACCCTGAAGGTCTCCTGCTCCTCCTCATCGCTCGCCGTTGAAGCAGGGAGCGGTGCTGCCGAGGCATGGGCTGGTTTTTGACTGTGTTGTCTGCTCTAAGGAGTTGCCCATCTGTTGGTTGGTTGAGATGTGACTCAGGAAACACCTTCCTGAAGGTTCTGGCTGGACAGGAAACACCTGGGAAAACAGATGAGATATTTATTTTCTTTTTCCCCCCTTTGAAATGTTCTCACACAATTTCCACTGGCAGGATCTGGGATGTGTGACACGATGTAAAAACCAGGTTTACGGTGATTTTCTTCAAGAGTCGTTGTCATCCAGGCTCCTCTTTGTTCCAAAGCTGTTGGAGAAGTGGTGGAAACCATCAACCATCTTCCTCTCTGTGCTTCTTTGCAGGCTCGATCACAGGCACTACCTGCTGGAGTGTCCCCACAAATACAGCGTCGCTGATCTGAGGCAGGTGAGAGCTTTGCGTGGTCATAGGGGTTTTGGTGGTGAAAACGTGGTTTTCACTGATGATGGCACTTCGTCATCGTCAGGAGAAGGTTTCAAACAGCTTTGTTTTCCTTTTGCCTTGCAAATAATGTTGTGGGTGATGAGTAGTTGGGTTTTGCATCAACTCCAAAGCCAGGAGCCCCCGGCCCAGCGGGTTGTGGGTGCTGCTGACAGTGCTCTCTGGGGTCCCGGTGTGACCCAGGCACGTGGGGTGTGGATTGGTTTTGGAGGACAACCTTGACTTCATGTGGCAGCACGAATCACAGAATCATTGAGGTTGGAAAAGACCTCTAAGATCATCTAGTCCAACCATAAACCCAACATCACTGTGCCCACTAACCCATGTCCCTCAGCACTGTGTCTACACGACTCTTCAATCCCTCCAGGGATGGGGACTCCACCACACTGTGCCCACTAACCCATGTCCCTCAGCACTGT
>NW_010311089.1:0-11749 GCF_000700745.2 Antrostomus carolinensis
GGCCTGAGGGGGCTGGGTGCCCTCAGATGCAGAGCGGTTGCTCAGCCGCATTCAGGACGGGCAAACAGCCTTAAAACAAGACGTTTTAGCTGCAGGGGGGGAAACGAAACCTCGGAGTTTGTTAAATTTGTCCTTATCACACCAACTCCGCAACAAATGCAGCCAGCTGAGGAGGGCTTTCAAAAGGGAAAGAATGGGTCAAAGAAGTATCGGTTCGGCATGTACAGCCCTTACAAAACAAACAAAAAATGACCGGTGCTTAAAATCTGATCCCATACAACTGAAATCAGGCGAACTAAGCCCTCACAAAGATTAAACCCCGATTTAATTGTGTTTAGAACCTTTGCAAAACAATTTAAAAAACCCAAAAAAGCTTGTTTAAGACGTTTCCATCAAGCCACTGAATGGGAATAAAATCTGTATCGTGCTTTGTCCTGTCCCGATCTGTGGGATTTTTCAACCAGTCTGTTTTGAGTCATTTAGCCAAGATAACACAGCTTTAAAGACCAAATCCAATCTAATGTCTCAGATACACAGTACAAGAGAAAACAATGCAGCATGGATGCTAAAAGCTATATAATCATTAACATTCACTATTAACTACTGCAGTCACCTAAGAAATAACACAAGGAGTGTTTTGAAAAGGTGTTGAGAAAAGCTTTTGCCTGGTTTGTAAAGCCTGCAGGAGACAGGAGCATAAAATGGAGTGGTAGGAGCTGCTTTCACAGGTCAGCAGAATCCAGAATGCTAACTGTGAAATTGTTAGAGCACTATTAAATGCAACAGGAAATAATTCTCTAGCAACGTAGTCAGTGTGCATACTCCATCCTAACTGTACCATACTTTTATGCAAAAAAAAAACCCACTAAACTTTAAAGTAGTCGTGTAGCATATGAAGATTTGGAAAATGTGTCTAAACCTAATTATTTTTGTTTGAATTGTTAAGTCTGTGTATAGCCTTGTCATTTTTCTTGGCTGAATGCAACAGCCTTTAAAGACCAACAGTATCTGACCAGACCTTGTGCAAAGAGAACAATGAAATGCCTGCATCTTACGAAAGCTTGTTCAGTGTTGTTTAACTTTAGGGAGGGGAGCTGGAGCACAGTAAATTCCCCAGGTGGAAACAAAGAAACCAGCTGTTAGTTTAATTAATTAGTTAATTTTAAAATACAAAGAGAGAGGTATTCAAAAATTCATGTATTCAAATACATGAAAGAGGCAAGCTTCCATGAAGTATGTGAACTGTTTTGATTGTGAGCCACTGGAGTCGAAGGATATGGACTACAGCGAGTTCTATAGAGAGGTGCTATAGGTCAGAATAGCTGTGGGATGGGGACGCTGACAGAGAGCACTTCAGTGAAAATGCTGGGGACCTGAAGTGGAAAATAATCCTTGTTAAAAATCAAGGTTTTTAACTACCAGTCCCCAAATCAGGAAGGGTGGAATGGATTGTTTTCAAGCAATGCTTGTGTTCTGGAGTTGGGGGAGGTCACTGCTGGTCAGGGCACCTTAGCAGAAGATCTCACAGTGAGAAGCGTATTAAATGGAAACACCTCTGGATGCGCTGCTGCTTCACATCACACAGACTGAGCTGCATAAACTCAGAATCCAGGAAGGTACCAACCCTGGGCTACAGCCTAAGCCATTAATCCACAGAAACCTAATTGTGGATTCACTACTGAGGACCCAAATACTGCTGAGTGCCCTGCATGTCTTGATCACAGAACCATGGAATAATTTATGACCTCTACTAATTTAGTCTACCCCCACACACATACATCCCTGAGGAACACCACTCATAACCACATGCTAGTTTCATTTTGGACTGTTGACCACTACTTTTTGAGTAGAGTAAATTAGACTCCACCTACCTATCCAGTCCACACCTCCCCTCCTGGACTACAAAGATGCTATGGATACTGTGGCAATAACCTTGCTAAAGTCAATGTGTGCTGCTCTTATCACCTCATCCATAGAGCCAGTCACTCATCATAAAGGGCCATCATGTTGGTAGAACTGTGCTGTGCTGGTTTTTCCAAATCAACTTCTTGTCCTTCATTAACCTGGAAATGGCTCACAGAAATATTTGCTTCGTGATCTTCTCTGAGAGAAAGGCTGGGGGGTAAGGATGACTGTCCTGTAGTTTCCTGCACCTTCCTTTGGTGATAGATGTGACATTTGCTTTTTGCTAGTAACTGGAAATCCCATCTGATTACCACAGCCTTTCAAAGTGATAGGAATCAGCACAGTGATATTAGCCAGCTCCCTCAGCACTTTCACAAGCACCTCCTGTCCAGCCCTAACAACTTGTAAACATCTAATTTGCTAAAGTGGCCCTAATTCAACCTTCCTCTACAGTTAGTGGTAGTCTCCTTCTCCAAATTTTGCCAGTAGGCATAGAAATCTCTGAGGTTCTTAGCGTTAGTATGCTTGTAATGAAAATGATTTAGATTGTTTTCTTTACCTCTGAGTGTACACAGCTGTAATAGAAAGGCAGGACTTGGTGTGAATGGAGGATGAGTGGCAACATCTGGGCATGGGGGCACCAGATAGAGCATACAGCAGCAAAAGAGCTCTCAACGTGGTCTGTGCTAATGACACCCAAATTAGCAGCTCATCAAGACCCCAGCACATCTCCAGCACATATAGGTGTCACAAGACACCCAGATCTGAAGAAAAACAGCAATGAAGAAATCC
The DNA here is from genome assembly GCF_000700745.2 of Antrostomus carolinensis. NCBI lineage: Eukaryota > Metazoa > Chordata > Aves > Caprimulgiformes > Caprimulgidae > Antrostomus > Antrostomus carolinensis. Next base: position 2,698 of record NW_010311089.1, read on the forward strand.
TGATGATTCACAGAGGTGGGACAGGATGGAGATGCTGATCACTATCTGCTCTTAAAGGCTACAAAGAGGCTTCTCCAAAGTCTGCACGTGGTTGTCAACCTAAGGAGAACCCAGGAGACACAAGGAGGACTTCATAGCTTGTATCATTTTTCCTCCCTGTAATTGCAATGGATGCTAGACCTACCTCTGACATTTCAACACAGGCATTGCAGTGCTGGATGGGCAGCTTGATCACTGCTGCTTTGGTGCCCCATGGCTGTACAGACTTGCTGGACACACACACTCTGGTGCTCCTGAGTGTGACACCCAGAGGCTGTGAGCAAGAATTGGTGGTTCCTTTCAGATTCTGTTTTAAATAAAACCATCTTTCCCTCAGAAGGTCTGGCACTGGTGTGTGCTATGTTGCCAATAGAGTCTTACAACAGCATTTCCCACAAGTGTGTAAGTTTACCTTTTTGCAGGGAGCACACTGGTCTCAAGGCCCAGAGTCAAACCATTTGTGTTACTTTCGGTCACAAGTCCTGCTTGCTATCGATGGACTCATACAGTCTTGGTCAAATTTTCTGAATGTACTTTGCTGTATGGATTACCTGAGATGCTTTTTTGGTCCTGTCCTCCATCATTCTATTGATCTTCAGAGCAGAAAGCTTTTTCTTTTTTTTTTTTTTTTTTAGTATGTATTTTACTGCTTTGAGTTGCCATTTCTGTCAGCAGGTTTATCATCCACCTAGCCTTGTCATTGATTTAACTAAAGAGAAAAAGGGAGAGGAAATAATCCTCAGAGTTGTTTCATGCCGACAGTTCTTTCCAATATATACATGTGGCCAGTACTGAAAACTGGAAGCAAGTAGATTTGAGGACTCAAGGAAAAATTTTAAACAGGTGTAGAAACAGGCTGACAGTGACAGTTGAAAGAGAAATCTGGTGGGCAAAACAGAAAAAAAAGCACAAGCTGAAAAAAATGCTGGGAGGTCACATTATAGAAAAGAAGACAAAAGCTCAGGCAGAAATTAATACAAGCAGATTTATTTATTTAAAAAACAATGCAAATACAAACTGACAATATGTTAATATAAATTCAAATAAGCAGTGACCACCACATTATTGATAAATTGTCCAAAAAGCATTTGATTCTAAAAATGCTATGAAAAGTAACAATTGTTTTGAACAGGCTTGAGAATGAAATTCAAATGTCTTCTCTTGCTTAGGGAAGTTACTCATATATGCACCCAAATTCTAAAAAAATGGACGAATTGCAACCTTCTAGTTCTCTGATTTCACATACTGATAAAATCTTCAGTGAAGGTGGAAGTTTATAAGCTTTATATTTGCCAGGATGAGAGGATCAGTTTAGGAAACCCTTCTCAGTTGTTTCTGAGTTGCTGAAGTTTATGTTTTGAGGAAGGAAAGTCCTCAACTCAAGAGGAAACTTATACTAAGTATTTTAAGTGGTTCTGTATTCTCGGCCCTTCATGGACTGAAAAACTATGGGCCATAGATGTTATCTCCAGTCCAGTAATGAAATCTGAGCTGAGAGAATGGAAGTGAATTAAAGGTTTTCCTTATCTGATGAGAGTATTAGCCGTTATGATCTTATGACCGAGAATCTAGGCATCGCTCAAATGAGCAATTTGCCTGGTAACAGACTAAAATGCTGCTAAAATGACAAAATCTCTTTCAATCAGTGAGAAGGAGCAGTCATTAACTGAAACTGAAGCTGTAGATCTGCAAAGAACTTTCTGATTATGTCTCCTAATTTTAGATATTTTTTTCAATCAGCCTTGTCACTAGTATTGCAGAAGATTCTTTTTTCTGTAACACTTAAAGAATAACGTACAAAAATAAAAAAAATTCTTGCAGACTATAGAATGTTCATTGCAGCCGAGTCTCCTATTTGCACGGAAGCTTTGCTTACACTTTTTTCAATTTGTTATGTTCTTTATGGGAACATAGATGCTATTCCAGCTAGAAGATGTTGGCTAGGCAGACTGGTTGGATTTTGTTTATTTCAAAGATAAAGACTCAATCTGTTTACACAAGATCTGGAGGCACATCCAGAGATACCAAATCTGAAGGAAAACAATGGCAGAATGAGTGAATAAAATATTTCAGGTACCACTTTGATTTCTGGAATCTGTAGTAGGAGCCAAATTGCTTGCCAGGACACAATCTTACTGGTGCTGGAGGGGCAGGAATCTTGCTGTCTGACTGAATATTATTTGGCATGTCAGCTAGATTACAACAAAATGATGGGTTGTTGTATGTTTTGACATCTAAAGGACATTCAAGAGTAAGACAAAAGCACTTGCAGAAATTAATACATTACATGTTAAGGTGATCAGAACTATTTTAAAAACTGCCAAGGAACAATCTTGGAGATCATGATGTGAATCCTCCTCACCTGATCTACTTAGACCATGTTTCACTACAACTTTTTTCTGCCAAAATTGATGGCCAAACTATAGTCCAGAAATCTTCTTAAGTTTTAAGAAGGCTTTGATTGTGGTAATTTTGCATCCTTAGTAAAGTCATAATCAGTTCATTTGTAGTGCAAACTGTCTTTACACTAAAAATAATTTGTTTGCCATCTTTCAGTTTTCAAGCAATGTAAAATTTCAACCCATTTCAACACAGAAGCAATAGCTATAGAGATGACTTACTGAAAAAGGATATCTCGGGGGGAAAGGAGCACAGATAATTTCACTGCCATATGAAAAAAAAAAGGGGTCCCAGTATGTACATAATCTTTCCTTCACTTTCTCTGAATCTCAGTAAATCCCTAAGTTCACCCTTACCCAGAGCAGAGACAGTCAGTGCCTTGTGTCTGCTTATTACCTCCCTTCCTGCTAGACAGGAAACAAGGAAAAAAAATTACAGTCAGGAGGTGATGAGAGTCACTACTGCACATGTCTGGCTTTTATCTTGCTACAAGCACGCTGACCAACTCTGTGGGAAAAAAAAAAAAAAAAAAAGAATAAAAATCACAATTAAAAGAAACCTATTTGAACTTAATGATTTAGCACATCCTCATGATCATAGCAAGTGTTGAAGACTGCCTCATGGGCATGTTTACACTGGGACATAAAGGTTCCTACTCACTTGCAACAGGAACCGTTCAGGATGGAGTCTGCCTATTCAGGCTGGTAGGGCTGTGCTGAGGGATCAGTCGCAATCTCTTTAGTGGCTGGAAAGTAACTGTTGTATTGAAAATAATGTAAGTAGTAACTTTCAGAACATGGGGGGTTTTTTTCTGCCTCATAAGGAGCTAAAGCCCTGTTAGCTCATAACATATAGAGCTGCTCTTTACCTGAATGAGCATGGTCAAAAAAATGCTGCTTGATTAAGTATTTATAATGGAAATAATTTGCCCCTTTAAATAAATATTTGGGATAGGAACAAAGAATATTTATGACCTTATGAAGAAGCAAGAAGAAAATGACCAGAGCTTTTACTTCAAGTGTGGTTCTGGTGGTTTCAGCAGCTGTTGATTGAAAAGTGGAACAAGCAATCACTCAATCAGAGGCCAGAGCTTGAGTGAATAGGAAATTATATTCTCATGATCCGTGACTAGCAGGTAGTAATAAAAAGCCTAGTCCATGTGTGTGTATCATGTGTAAATACAATTCTATTGTTAGATGGTTTGTGGTAGATTGAAATGGCTGCTCTGAGGTCACAGCAGGCAGATTGTTTCCTGGAATTTCTGCAGGCAACTTGCACATCCTGTAAACAGGAGCTCTCTAGATCTGTCACAACTCCACGGCACATACTGCCAGGTATCATGAATGACGCGGCACCTAGTAAATAAGATCATTCTGCAGAGGCAGAGACAGCTAGTCTCAAACCACCCAGAAGCTTGAAGGAGATACAGAAACTACTGCTGAGAAAATCAAATAACATATATTTTGTCTTTGCCTCATTTTTTTAATTTTGTGATTTGGGTAATAGGGAAAAAAGCATCAGAGACCATATCCTCAGTTACAAGGTCATTGGAAACAGACCATCTTCCTACTTTCAAACGCAACCTTGGTCATTTGGCGTTACGATTCTCTACAAACCACTGTGTTTCTCAAGGGGGGAAAAGAAGTGAGAGCAAAATTTCATCCATTGCTTACATCTTCAGAAACGGTACATACAGCTCATTTTTGTTCCTTCTTGCTTTGCGGGTTGTGACACTTGGAGGGTTGTGTGCAATGAGCTAAGCCTCCCTGAGCACTGAAGTTGAATGAGCTTCATGATCTTCCTTGGATGTGGATTTCTTTCATTGCTATATCTGCCTTCATGAGGAAATTGAGAGAATTTTGGTTAAAGGTGGGACAGAAAATTTCTGCATTCAGTGAAGTTTGTCACTTTTATCTGATATGACTTGTTTAGGACTTACTTATCTACTGTTTTATGAGTTTTATCAGTTCTTTTTAAACTGTTCATGGTAATTAATAGGAAACACAAGGAAGGGCTCAGCTAGAAGTTAGACATTTAAATCAGTGACAGTCAACTCCTGATCATTTTAGAATCAATAGAGAGCAATGGGAACTTCCAAGAGGTTGCTCATTTCATACTAAAATAAGCATCTAAGATCAGACAACTTTTTCTTTTAAACACTTGTTTTTCTCCACTGACACTAAGGGGAGCCTTGCAAAACTATTTCAGCCATTTAACTGCTAGATTTCTAAAATCAGTTGAGCTAGATCCTGTTCTACATGTCTTGCTATTAAAAAAAAAAGAAGAGTTGAGAAGGGAGTGGGGAGGAAGGGCAAATCGATTTCCAGAAAAGAGAAACAAATGATCACTTGTCTCTTATCCACTGGGGAATGAGCTGCAGAAAATGGTCCTGGTGCTTTTCCATATGCTTTAGTTCATGACCTTGGGACACAGGAATCTGAATAACCATTAAGATTTACTGAAATGATACACCTCGAAAAAAAACATAAAGGTAAATAATTACAGCTGGAACACACATCCTGTAACAATGGGTAAACCTTTCCTAATGATTTGCTATTTACTGTCGTATTTACACTTAAGTTAGTTCAAAGAGTATCTTCAGAAGCAATCCTGAAGGACTAAGGAGAGACTCTGAGAAACATTTGGCACCAAAGATGCATTCCCAGTGAGAACAGCTGTGCTAACGCCAACAGTGTTTCCCTTTACCTGTAACCAGGATTTGTGATCCTTCAAAACTGAAAGTTTCGTTATCACTCCAGGACTGGTACCTTCTACATAATCTTGATATTTTTGTAATCTGAAAAAAGAAAGACAAGCTCAAGAAGCAGTTAGCTACAAGACCAAAAAAATTAGGTTGCTAATGTCTCCTGAATTATAAAGGCTTGAGGTAGATGTGCCACCTGTCTAGAGTTACTGGAGAGAGATTGCAGCAGACCATGGACTGTAGCAGTGGGTGTTGTTCCTTAAAGCAGGGCGGTTGCCTTGTCCTGGGAGTTTTAAGCTGGAAAGAAGAGCACAATGTGTGGTGTACTTCTTAAATTCTAACAACTCCTCCTTTTAGATCTAACAGATGGTCTGTAAACTCACACTGAAGTAAGGGGGCTAGTGAAAATTTAAGTAAGTATTATGAAGGAAATAAAAAGCTAAAATATGAATACATCACTGAGTCTTGAAAGAATGTCTCTGTCCCATAATAACTCTGCCTTTGAATGGCCCGCTCCCACCAAAAGCAGAGAGTACAGTGTTGATCTGTTTGCATTGGAACAATACCCTGAGCAGTATCAGTGACCATCTCTCTGTTTAAATGTCTGGACTTAATTCAGGAGAGAGAAATTTATCCTGCACTTGCCATTTAATAATCTCATCATGATGATTCCAAAAAAGGAGCAAATTTCAGTCTAGAGAAAACCAAAAAGGTGCCTTATATTTGCATTGAGAACATACTTATTTCAGTTGGGCTGTGTCCAATTTTCTAAAAGATCTACAGTAAATTCTACAAAACCAGAACAAAAAATACCAGTTCAACTGCAAATATTTTTTATTAAACTGTTTGGAACTTGTGAACAAAAAAATGTGTATCTATGAGGGGCTATTTCTTCTATAACATTTTACATTGCATATGTCTTTGCACTGGTGAAAAAAGGGTGATCTTTTCCTCTATAAAAGAAAAACAAACTGAATTGAGATTTTTATAAAAATGTTTTGGAATTGCTTAGCTATAAGAATAATAGCTTTGAGTTGAAAACAGAGCTAGAATGACTGTAAGAATTACAGTTCCTGCTTCTGAACTAGGAAAATACAAATACATATTTATATAAATTGCTTTATTCAATTGAAAAAACCTCACATTGGAATAGGCAAAGACAGACCTTACATGTCAGAGAGAGCCTTAATCTTTTTTTAAAAAAAAACCCAAAACAAAACAAAACAAAACAAAACAAAAAACAAAGCAAACACAGTTCACTTAAAAACCATCAAGACTTTGATGAGAGACCAGAGAAGATCTGACAAGCTAGAAAAAAGTGTAAAGCCTCTAACATCACAAATTTCTATTGCGCATATTGTACAAATCATGTAATATGATCTTTGTTTATTCTTTGCCCAGATTTCACCATTCTCTGGAAATGATACTTTTATTTTGTTCTATCCTTATGTTCTAGAATACTGCACAAAGATCTAGTATCCACAAAACAAACAAGTTTATTTGTACAAACTACCACTTTGACCCCTCCCTCAACCAAAGCTTAGCAGTAGGGGTGAGTTTTATGAGTGGCATAGAATAATGGAAACATATGCTTCCAATGGAAGCATTACCTGCTTGATAGTTGGTACATATACTGCTTGTTACTGTGTCTTACTTCTTTCAAAGCCAAGGCACTTCATAAGGTTTCAGACAGTTGGGGGTTTTTTCCAACTTTGAGTGAACACATAGGCTACCATCCAGCCCAAGAAACTTTGCACTCATTATGGTGTCTAACTTCACTGCTTCTCTCTCATTCTCTCCTTATGCCTGAAAACCTGATGGGTATGCAGTGCACCCTCTCTCCACATGGTTTCTCCAGTGTTTGCAACCAGAACTGTGACACAGGGTGTTCAAAAAAACATCCTGGGCACGGTCCCTGTTGTTTTGGGAGGACTGCACTGACAGGAAGATCTTTGATGGATTTGACTTTCTGAGCTTTCAAACCTCTATTTATGTCTTTATTAATTTAGATTGTTGCAAAGCCCAAACATCTACTACTTCCATCTTTTAATTGTGTATTTTCAGGTCCGAATATTGATTATCTGCCTAAATAAATAATACATGCTGCAAATTGACTCTCTACTATAGTACTTACCCTTTATCCGTATGGCCACCTAACGCAGGAATGGACTAACACTGAATCTTTAATGTTTTCCCAGGATTTCTTCACAACAGATTAGAAACAATGTCTTTCATAGGGAAAGAGAGTCCTATTCAGAAAGGTTTATATTTTCTATAGGCTGTAAACAGTAATTCACAATGACAGGAAAACCAGATTACACAAAACTATGTAAGGATGATGAATATTGCAAAAAGAGAAGAGAGGAGAAGATAAAGCTCTGGAATAGAAACATCTAGTCATAAAAGTTTGAATTTCAAAATTTATACAAACATAACAAAAAGACATTTTTTTATATGATTAATGAAACTTACTTGAGCTTTTAAATTAAAAATATAATTAATTCAGAAACACCTTTTAATTGACATACATGTTTTAATTGATGAATAAAGATGCAATCTAAAGTCAGTAAAAGAAAGTTTACTTTGTTAAATATACAAATAGCAAATGATCCCTTTCTGTGTGGCAGAAGATCATAGTATAGAGAATTTGGGCACTTTTTCCCACAAGCTCTTTCTTTCAAGAATCCCCTACCACATAGTGGAAGTGTGCTTTGTGAGAGTGAGGCAGAGGTGGGAGACAGGCTCTCCTGCCCGTATGCTAATGGTGAGGGGTATTAATACTGATAACATTACTTTCCCATGTCTATCGGTCAAATGTAGTGTCTTCAGAAACTAGTTATGGTTAGAATATCTCAAATGTATCACAAACTAAAATTAAATATCTAAATGTGTCTTTATGTTGGAAACTGCGGAGCAACCTTCTTCACCACTAACATGAACGCCGAGAGCAACCCAAACTTCCTTCATAAGCTGTAACAATGCCAGTTTTCCACAGTCAGAACTTCATGTTAACATTAATGAACCAAGACTGGGCTTCAAAGCAATGTTTATGTTTTTGTAACCCAGAAGCACTTAAAAAAAATAAAAGGGAGAAAAAGGAAAATGTTGTGACACTAGACATATTATCAAAGAAATTTAGATAATAAATAATTCTCAACAGATAGAAAATTAAATACTATTCCTTTTTACAACATATATTTGTACTGATTTACTATTTATAATTGGCCTCATTAAGAGCATAAGTATCCTAAATAGAGCTTTTCAGAAAAAAAACCACAGAATATACCATTCATGGAACACACAACTGTTGAATAAAATGAACTATCAGATACCTACTAAAACGTATGATGTGGCTATAACATAATATTTTGTCTTTGACTATCAAATTCCAATTTATATCTTAGCAACATGATACATATTTTTTTGTTTAAAACAAAGCACAGAAATTGGTCATATGGTTTGCCTTGTGCAAATTGTGAGCTTTAACTCCTTTGTTAAATATTCCATTTATTTTGGTCATAATCCCAAAAGAAACAACTTGTTCAAACTGTTCAGCCAAACACAATGTCATTTGGCAAAGCACCATGGTCCTCCATAAAGCCAATTCTCCAGAGATAATTGTTTGCACATATCAGTAGTCCAACATCTAGAACAACACACTGATTTTGAAATATGGGCAAATACAGGCGCTGCTACATCCTCCTTCACAGAGCCTGAAGTTCACCTTTGGCAACCAGCAGCCTATGACAATACACAGAATCAGGTGAACCTCCTGTGGCTTAAACAGAGTCAAAAAACGCGCTTTGCCAAAAAGCAGTATTACCGCCCTGTGATTGCTTCATGGCTGATCCCCAGTCAGCATTTAGCAGAGTTACACTGTGTTACAGTCATTTACGATTTACAGTCTTA
>NW_010311089.1:11780-14456 GCF_000700745.2 Antrostomus carolinensis
TCATGCTGTCCCCATTAACATCTGCACTGTTTGTCATCTGCAGAAACAAGACTATCTTGAGATGCTTCTGTATGGCCATCATTTGGTACGCATACTATTAATTGCCTAATTAAAAAAATACTAAGATAAGACATTTTAACATTGTTTTAAAGCAGAGCAGAACTGTTCCACTGCTGAATCCAAATGATCTTCCCTGCATTAACCGTTTTGTTAAGGTATTGAAAAAGCTGAGCATGAAGTATGCAGGAAAAAAGTTCTTCCAGTGATTTCAATTAACAGCAGTGTTTATTCTGGATTCTAGAGATTTTGGATTATTCTGTGGTTATTTACTACAATAAATGGTTCTTGCAGATCTGCCCATAGATGTGCAGTCCCCTGTGACAAGTGTGGCCTTGTGCTAAAAGCCTGAAGCCTCCGGAAGGGTTTGTTTTTTTTTCTCTCCTCTCATACTGGGTCCTAAAGTTATAAAAAAAACCCAAAACAAATAGACACCCCAAAACAACCAACCCTGCCACAGTGTCCTTCAGCACTTCTTCTGAAGCCTGGTAGCGTTACCATGGCTGTCTGGAGGGGGAATGGTTCAAAGGGATGGTTCTCCTGCCGGTGCCGCCCAGGAGGATGGGAAGGCCAGGCGATGCCCCTCTGCCGCCCATTCCCCGGGGACTCCCCTTGGCAGTGGCCCCAGCCCTGCCTTGGCCCTGGCTCTTGTCCTGGCCCTGGCCCTGCTGCGTTCCCCAGCCCAGTAACTGCACGCCACGCGAGTTTTCCGGGGCTGGAGGAAGCTGGCTGTATCTGGCCGTACAAAACACAAAGCTCTGTTGATCTGGAGAGCGCGCTCCAGCTAATTGCCTTTCCTGTGTGGGCTTTGGGGATGCAGCAGCATCTGGCAGCAGCCAGGCAGGGACAGGAACAGCCTTCAGGAAAGGAGGGAAAAGGAAGAGCCCAGCAGCTCCCACCACCCGTGCTCCATCCTCCCTCCCTCCCCCATTTCCTCACATAAAATATGGGACAGAATATTTTACCCATTTGTTAAAATATGTCGACAGGCTCTTCCCCTTCCTCACTGCAGATACAGCCCTACAGTTTTGCAGTCTATCTCAGCATCTTTTCAATACACTCTTATTTACTGTTAATAAGCGTCCCACTGAATTGCTTTCCCCTAACAGCTCTTTATACAGCAATTCTATATATCCCTTCAGTCTTGTTGGAAGAATTTCATAAAATTCATTAGATGACAGTAAAAGAGGTATCTGCTTGGGCATTTTTTTAAATTTTTTTCCTGGTAACAACTAGAAATTTATCTTAAAATGGTGTCTCTTTCCAGCCTTTTCCTTTTACTGGGATATCTAACTGTTTCACAGTTTCCATACTGTCTCCATTTCTCATAATAAAATTTGTTACCATGACAAAAAAATTCCACTAAAAAGTAGAAACTGTTCTAGTTATTCAATTGTTCCATTACCCAGCTATCAAGATTTAAGTTTCAATGTATTTTTGGAAGTACTGAACAAAGCTAACTTGGGTACATTTTTAGAAAAGCCTATTTACTTTTGCATTTTTTAAACAGTCTATTTGACATTGCAAGAAACCTTTGACAGACCATAGCCAGAATCCTAAGGTAAGCAGCAAAAATTTGATCTTTATCTATAAATACGGAGACAATTGGTTCTTGTACTGAAATGTCTGTTTATATTGATTTCAGATAGGGAGGAACAGACCGAGACAAACAATTTGGATAAATTGAGCCACTGAAGGTTCAGCTGAGCCTGTTAAATCAATGTAATTAGTAATTTAGATACGATTCTACTATCAAAATCTGGCCATTTCTTAAAACAGTAAAAATGAAAAAGACGTTTTAGGAATTTGGAAATCAAATTATAGATCACAGACATCAACAGGTTTGAACTGGTCTCTAAAGTTAAAGAATTAAAACTTAAATAATTGATACTATTTACATATACAAGAGAAGTAGCTACCTGTAAGATAGAAACCAGTCATTTTAATATTTAAAAAAATATTTGAAATGAGTGTTATTTAAGCAAGGGAGATTAAAAATACAAGTATTGGCCAGGATCTGAAACATAGTATTTTGTAGGAACTAAAATGAGAAACTGAGGGGAACGTGAAAACAATATACTTCAGCAGAGCAATTTTTTTTAAATAGATTTGAAAAAAGATATAAAAATCTAACAGTATAGTTAAAGTCTAAGGAGAGGATCTGGTTAATTTTTAATCTCAGCTTAACCTCATTTTTAAAGCACATATACTCATTATTCCTGTATGCATGTCTGCGTGTGTGCATCTTTCCATGTCTCAAAAAAGTCAACTTAAACATTGGATAAAAGGGAACAGAGATCTTCAGGAGTTTTGCTCCTACAGCTGGTCCATATGATACCTGGCTTAAGAGCTGCACACAGTGCATGAAGCCTTTGGCCAAGCCAGAAGTCAGAGGCACAGAATCAGCCCAGGCTCACAGAGCAGCAGCCTGGGCAGTCAGCACGAGTCATCTAGTCAAAGATGCGTGTTGGTCCACACTAGCCACAGAGTATAAGGTTTCCTGTCCAGCCATTGGGAGAAATGAGGGTGGAGGTCAGGAAAAGGAGTTAAAGTACTCCAGTGAGGAAGGTAGAGAGGACACAAGGGAGATCACAGAATCATAGAATGTTGTGAGCTGGA
>NW_010311090.1:0-3384 GCF_000700745.2 Antrostomus carolinensis
GGTCCCTTCCAATCCAAACCAGTCTATGACTGACTCAACAAAATTAAGGTTAAAGTTATCCCCCGCCCTATAGAATGGGAGATAAACAGCTAATCAGAGCAAACACCTTGCTGAATGGGCAGCAGCCATTAAATGGTCCATGCAATGTGGTTCTCTCCTCTGTGTTCTCCTGCCCAGGCTGCATGAGGCTGGTAAGGGATGCTCACATATCTTATGGCTTGCTCACTTACATAGTCTTCCCCTGGAGATACAGCACTTGACTTTCACCCCCTCGTCTCTCTGAGGGATGGTGGACCAACTGCACTCTCCAAGATCCCTCCTCTCTGTGGAGTTCCTTCCTAGCAATGGTAGGAAGACAACTTCTTTCCTTAGAATAATTTCCTTCAGCATTTTAACCTGTCTCGGTTCTCTCCCAAACACATATTAATTATTCTCAGTTTCTAAAATATCTCAGATTTTTTGGGTTCTGGGCCTTTCAGAGTCCTTCAAGAATATTATCCCTCAGCTTGCTGTGTTGAAGTCAATGATCATCTCTCCACAATCTCAATTAATTGTGGTGATCCCAAGTTGTGGGATTAGTATGCCATGAGCAGATCTGTTCTCACGGAGGGAGATTGGGGGATTGGACTGGATGATCTTCCGAGGTCCCTTCCATTCCCTAACATTCTGTGATTCTGTGATTCTGTGGAGATGCTGACAACATTTGTCCTCCAAGTGGTATTAGCACCAGCAGGTTTAGTCTACAAGCAAGAAGGTCTGCACAAAGAGGCACCATCACTGAGAAGACCTGTCCCCACATGGGAGCAGACACTCTGTCAAATGCTGGAGACATTAGACCTGCTTGAATTGAAGTCCCTCTGGCTCCTGCTGAGATGATCTCTATCTTTACCACCATCTAAACACTCAGTGGTTTTGCTTCTACAATCTTTCCCCTCTACCATCCATGGAGAGGTTTTCACCCTGATTACAGGAGCCTGCACATGCCACTGGTGATGTCCTCCAGAGCTCCTGGACAAAGAGGTGCTCCCCTGGGAATCATCTGCTTGGAGCTGAAAGGGTCCTTTCAGCAAGCAAGGACAATGGGATGTGCCCCCTAAAAAAACTGGTGCCTAAAAGAATTGCTACCGACATCAGAGTTTATCTCTGGGACATGATCAGTAAACTACGATGAAAAAATTGCTCTCTTCAGGACTAAATCCATCAGCTTCTAAACTCCTCAGAAGGCTGCAGCACAGAGACACAATGTAAGGGAAGAGAAATCAGTGCTGCAATCGTATTTCTACTTTGTCAGTCAAACAGGCATTGTCTTACGCAGCCTTTTTCCAGGGTAAGTCAGCTTATGATGACGGTTTCTACCAACCCCAGCCCCATGCTGGCAGACTCCCTGTCTCTTGCTTGAAGATAAAGATTACAATAGCATCTGGGTGGAGGCTTGGGTGAGGAAACGCTTCCCACAGCATCTCTCGGGATGTTTTCCAGAGCCCTGGCATTCATGTCTGAGGTGCCCAGGAGCTGATGCTCCTGCTGGGATTTCAACACCCAACCACCAAGCACACCAGTGGCCAGGTCTCATGTCTCACAAAGGAGATGAGCCCATCCAAGGGCGGGTGGGTAATTCCACTCGTGTTGGCTGCAGGTCTCTGCCACCGCACTGGTACAAAGGCACAGAGGGAAGCTGGTCTTATTGCTTCTACTTATAGTTGGAAAAATGGAGATGCTAAAAGACTTTGAAAGGTCATGACGAGCAGTAGAGGACTTGGTCCTGCTTCATGCTGAGCACTCTTTTTCCAAAACATCCCAAGTCTTTAAGCGTGTGAGTAGCCCTAATGAAATCAGCAGGATTACTCCTGTGCTTAAAGTTCAATGCATACGTAAGTGCTTCTCTGGGCTGGAGCCAGGAGACTTGGCAACTTGCAGGACTTGGGGAGAAAATGCTGCAGCGCTTGCTGGCATTCCCAGGGGCTGCTCCCCGTCCCCAAGCCCCAGAGGTGGCCATGGGTCTCCTTGTATAGAATGAATCATCGAATGTTTTGAGTTGGGAGGGAGCCACCAGGATGATGGAGTCCAACTCCTGTCCCTGCACAGGACAAGCCCAACATTCACACCATGTCCCTGAGGGCCTTGGTCAAATGCTGCTGGAATCTTGTCAGGCTTGGTGCCATCAGCACCTCCCTGGGGAGCCTGTTCCAGTGCTCCACCACCCTCTACCTCAAGAACCTTTTCCTCATGGCCAACCTCACCCTCCCCTGCCACATCTTCCTGCCATTTTCTCTGCTCCTGGCATTCGTTGGTGGCCAGAGAGAAGAGATCAGCGCCTGCCCCTCCTCTTCCCCTTGGGAGGAAGTTCTAGACCCCCATGAGATCTCCTCTCAGTCTCCTCTTCTCCAGGCTGAACAAACCAAGTGACTTCAGCCTCTCCTCATACACCTTCCCTTCTAAACCCTTCCCCAATGTTGTGGCAGATGAACCTCCATCACTGGCTGCATCCCACATGAGCACGGTTGCATGAGCACCTTGCAAAAGTTTGGGAACTGCCTGGTTGGAGGAGCTACAGGACCCCATCACCTCCCTGTGCAAGTCTCACTGGTGCCTCTGCACAAAATACAGTCTCCCTGGTGCCGGCAGACGGCAGCACGCCTGCCCTGGGTAGAGGAGCACTACCCCCAGACTTCACCGAAGTAAACTCTGCATGTACTGCTCGTCGGTCCCGCTGTCAGATATGCTCACAGTGCACTGTATTCACATCTTTCCCTCCCTGACCCTCAACATCTCAATTTTCTGTCTGCCTTTGAAATCTTAGGCTAATTAGGAGGCTCCATGTTCCCTGTGAGACTGGCCTTTTGTGCAGAGTTTGTAATTAGAGTGACTGTGCAGTGCTCTATTAATTGCAAGAATTGTGATTTTTAGATTAATGAGTTAATTGCTAATATCTGCATACGACGTTCCCTCAAGATGTATTACATTACAGTAAATAAACCTTGTGTCTGGGATGGCAGACATTAAAGGAAACTGCCGTGATTAGTTGGAATGCTTTAGATAGCTGAAATAATATTTACTCAAAACACAATGTGTGTAAAACTGGATTTTAGAGCCTTTTCTTTCCCCCAGCCCCCCTCGCTAGATAACATTTCTATTTGATAGCTCACAGACAGGAGCTGCCAGGATGCTGCTCTTCCCACAGAATCACAGCATGGTGGGGGTTGGAAGGGACCTAAGGAGATTATCTAGTCCAACCCCCCTGCCAAAGTGGATTCCCTACAGCAGGTTGTGTCCAAGCGGGTTTTGAACATCTCCAGAGACGGAGACTCCACAACTTCCCTGGGTAGCCTATTTCAGTGCTCTGTCACCCTTAGAGAAGTTTTTCCTCATGTTTAGGTGGAACCT
>NW_010311091.1:0-1539 GCF_000700745.2 Antrostomus carolinensis
GACTCCCAGATCCCTTTCCCCTACACTGCTATCGGTTCTGGGAGAGGAGGTGATGCTTCTGGTTTTTATTCTTATCTCTGCTGTAAACATCGCCAAGCGATGCTCATTGACATCAAAACATGAGTGGCTCCGTGAGGAAGATTGCTCAAGGATGACAACTAAATGACATATCCCGTTCTGTGTTCAGCTCAGTTTGTGTTTACAACGTTTTCCCATTATGAGTGCAAAGAAATGGCCAAAAAAATAATAAAAATCTATATTTTGGTGTTGAAAGAGCAGGGTTCCTGCTTGCAATGTAGAGAAGAACTTCCTTTCCCAAAGAGATCATAGAGTCATAGAATGGTTTGGGTTGGAAGGGACCTTCAAGCTCATCCAGTTCCAACCCCCCTGCCAGCAGCAGGGACACCTTCCACTAGACCAGGATGCTCAAAGCCTCATCCAACCTGGCCTCATCCAACCTGGCTCCATCTTCTGAGCAACCACCTTCTGGGGAAGGTGTAGAAAGACCTATAGGACAGGGTGTTTTAGCAGGAAGCTCTTGAGCTGATCCTGAAAGTTGCTGATAATTAATCATCAGCATTTCAATACTCCAGAAATTCATGTGGAGAGATGAGGTGCAAGATGGCACCTTCTGAAGGCTTTGCTGGAGCTGGTGGGCTCCGTTCCCCTCACCAGCAGCATCAAGGATGGCAGCGTGAGGTGGGTCATCCTTTTTCATTTTCCTTTTGTAGTGTGGCAGAAAGTTTAATTTCCATGTTTTCATCTTGGATTTTGGTCTGATTTGGTGTCTCGTTGTTCTTCCCAATAACCCCAGAGCAGCTTGGAAGGTCAATCCTAGAAAGTTCAAAAGCTGTGGGTGATCATCTACTCCTGAAAACCCTCCATGGTGCTGTGTGATTCTTACCAAGCTCATTTGCTTTATTTTTTGGGGGGTGGGTTGGGGTTTTTTGCTATTTTCTAGCTGTCTTCCCTCTACTTGGCCATGTGAGGAGATTCACAGTGGTAGCACAGAGATACTTGGACAGAAGTGAGATGCTGAGAGGGGTTAGAAAATCACGTGCTGTGACTGTCTCTACCCCTCCGAGGGCGAGATCTAATTAAGACAGACACCAGATGGTTACGACAAACAGATGTGGGTGAGCACCAGGTAACGAGGAGATGATTGCAATTAGTGTAATGAGCAGCCCATCAGTTATCTCCTGTCTGTTGTGTTTTAGCTGAGGTGTGTTTGAAACAGAGCTTGGGAAAATGAACAGAGAGAAGACGTGGATTTGCAGAGGTCTCCTTAGGCATCAACTATTGATTTGCCACAGCTGGATTATTCGTTTTCATCCTTCTAAAGCAAAACTCTCTCCCGTGTTTCCCTGTTCAATTGTAAAACAAATTGGCTGCTGGAATTATCTCCAGGATGAAGGGGAACGACTGCTGTGGGTCTGAGAGTTGTCAATATGATAAAGATGATGGGTGGATTAAAATTCACACCTTCTCCTTGGACCATCACCTCTCTAAGAATCATGGAATGGTTTGGGTGGGAAGGGA
>NW_010311092.1:0-3189 GCF_000700745.2 Antrostomus carolinensis
CTCTCTAATTTATCTAGATCTCTGTGCAGGGTCTTTCTGCCCTCCAGAGTGTCCACAGCTCCTCCCAATTTGGTGTCATCAGCAAACTTAGCGAGCAGTCCTTCAAGCCCGGTATCCAAGTCATTGATGAAGACATTAAAGAGCACTGGCTGCAGGATGGATCCCTTCAGGACCTCACTAGTGACCAGTCGGGAGCTGAAGCCATGCTTCGATGTCGCCCAATACAAGGCTGGCACCGTTCCAGGGCTTGTGATCCTTGCAGAGCAAAACACTTTGATTAGAGCAGCACAAACTCTTTGATGCCAAAACCCCCCAAAGCTGCTCAGAGCTTCAGCTTTTGTTCCAGTGAGCAGCTGTCACTCTGCCAGGCTGAAAGCCAACAGGCATCAGCAGTCGGCATCGCAGTCACTGGAATAGGACATCCTATGAGGGAAGCGCCTCCTGCTTTAAAAACAGCTCCTTGCCTCAGCGCTGATTCCCAACAAAACTTCTGATGTTCATTTGGCAGAGAGAATGTTTCCTAACACTGCTTTTTGGGTATGTCCTCTGTGTGACTCTGCTCTTGGGTGCTCAGTGGGGTGGTCTGGAGACAGTGGGAAACCTCCTCCTGGGAGACTGCAGTCTAGGATTTCTGCTGCCTATTTTATGTCCCCAGACACAGCTTGGGTGCTGTTGGTAGGACTTGGATTAACTGTGCAGCATCTGGTGTCTCAAAAGCTTACTTGGCTCAGGAGGTTCAAATTGTTTTGCTGTTCTGTCCCTTGCTGCAGGAGGAGAAGGCCAAAGCCTACAAGAAGGAGAAGCAGAGAGAGAAGAAAAGGCGGGCGGAGGAGGATTTGACATTTGAAGAGGATGACGAAATGGCAGCTGTGATGGGTTTCTCTGGTTTCGGCTCAACCAAAAAGAATCACTGAGCAGCTCTGGACTCTCCTCTTTCTTGAAACAGATTGTTTTTACCCAGGGGACTCTGGATAACTCTTAAAAGACTTGATTGAGGACTTGTATGTAAATTTCCCGGTAGAAGTTGGTTGGAGGAGTCGAAAAGCGATTCCATGCTCTACCTGTGCTGCAGAACAAGCTCCGCCTGTCATTAGCTTCCCATCTCCTTCTGTGTCCTAGATCCGGCTGCTCATCACTGCTCTGTGGCTTTGCAGTGCGGGGAAGTGTTCTGCTGGGTACGTTTTTGTGTCACTAAAGTGCAGCAGTTTTGTACAGCTGGCCTGCTTCAGGATTTTAATCTAGTTGTCAACCAGGCATCGTTGTTCTGGGCCCTAGTTGTTCTCGTTGTCAACCGGGCTGTGTGTTTGAGACGCAGGGAGTGATTCCGTTTCTTTGTGGATGATGTAACTGAGCGGTACAACCTGCACCTTTATGGCTTGTGCTGAGCAGAACTGATGGCTGCACGGAGTCTGGGTCGCTGAAATTTTCCTGTGTATTTTATCTGCAAGGGAGACTTCCCAGCTTTTCTTTGTGTTTCATCCCATAACTTTGGTACCTATAAGGCTGGAGAGAAATTCCTTCCCATGACTGATAGGATAGAGCAAATGAAAGAAAGGTGTGTGCAATTTGCCAGAAATAAATGAATTGTTTTAATGGGTCCTTTGGTGGGAGTTTGATTCCTCTTTGTTTTTAGAGCTTCTGCTTCCCACTGAGAAGAGCTGCTGATAATCTCTGAAACTCCGCAGAGCTGGTGGTGGCCTTTTGGGGGGACCTCAATGGAGGCAAAGGCAAAGCTTGTCACCCCCTCTCTCTGCTCAGCTGCCAGCTCCCCTGTGCAGGCAGTTGCTGTCGTTCTTGGCTTTTTAAAGTAATTCTGGAGCTGGGTGTGAGAACATGGGAGAGGGGAGGGAAGGGGGAAAGGGGAAAGCAGGGGGGGAAAAGGGAAAGGGAGGACAGGAGTAGGGACTTGCATTTCCACTGGGCGATCCAAGAGCAGGCTGGGCTGCGTTCCAGAATTTACCAGCCTCAGTATACTAAGGGCCATGTTTTTTCCTGTCTACTGGCTATCAGTGTCTTTTCACCACTGCCCTCCCCTAAATCCACTTCATTTCTGCTCTTATTTACCTCAGTCAAACCTTGTGTGACTCATTTCTGTCTACACTTAGGATTTGTATTGTACATGGCTGGGTTTTTGTAGCTCTGTCTCGCTCTCCTCTCTCTTTTTATGTATATTGATGAGTTCCTTGCTCTTGCCCTTCTCTATACTCATATGAAATTTCCGACCCCAGGAAGGCTGCAGTGTGTTTAGCCTGCTCTTTCTAATACATCTAGAACAAATCCTGTAATGCTTTGCTGCTGTTTTAATTCCTTAATCTTAGCCTGCTGACAGCTTCATTGCCTTGGGTCTTTCCGCTTCAATTCAGATTATAATCCCCATTGAAGATGCTATTGAAATGATATATAGCCAGTCAGATCCAACTGTCCTTGGAGGTTTGACCCTTTTAACGTGGCAATCCTTTGACTTCGGCAGACGCTCTCTGAGCACACGAGCTGGAGAGGCGACTTTCATTCCAGCCACGTACCTAGCGCTGTTCAGACTGCGGCACGTGGCTCCGACTGAATGGGAGAGAGGAGACGCTTGTGCCTTTGTGCCCTCCGGGGTGCAAAAGGGATGCTGCTGCGGTTTCATATGCATTAAAAGTTTAGGATGTTTCAGAGAAGATTTAGCAGCAGCCATTTTATTCCAGCCCCCAGCTCTACAGACAACCAGACCCTCGCTGCTGCCTGAATTTGGATTGGGTTTCTGAGGATGGGGCATGGCTGCCCTGCACCCTCCCCTTTCCCAGGTTGTGACCTTGGAGCCAGTGGCTGCTGCCTTGTTTCCCCACGGAGCATCCCAATGTTCTTGTCCATCCTGGTGCACCCAAGAGGTGAGGTGTGAAATGGGCAGCCCCCAAAAATCCTTCCTGGCGAGATGGCCAGGGTTGTGTAGCTGGAGACTGTCCAGGCCTGACCCAGTCTGTCCCAGTGCCTCTGCCTCCTGCTCTCCATGCCAGGATACGGGGAGGAAATCCCTCCACAGCACAGCGGGGTAGGAGAGGGCTTTCATTAATGAGATTCCTCTTTGGTAAAAAGCCTGTGATCCCCAGCTCCCTCCCGAGGCCACCTGCATCCCCTGGGCTGAAGCCTCAGCATCTCTGCACTGTGGCTGCTCACTGGTCCCAGCACTGGGGCTGCTCTCGGCGGGGG
>NW_010311092.1:3256-6886 GCF_000700745.2 Antrostomus carolinensis
AGATACAAGCTCGTGCTGGATTCCCAGCAGCAGGAGCTGCCTCTAGCCAAGGATGAAAAGCTGGTTTCATGGGAGGAAATAATATTTAAAGAAGAGACAGATAACATTCCTTGCATCCACCACGTTAACCCTTTGCTCCCACCACTGCTCAGTGCTGCTGTGGGGTGTAAACCCTTTGCTTGGTGCCCCAAACAATGGAGCAGTGGTTCTCCGTGGCTCTTCATTAGCTCTCTCCATCTCCATGCTGAATTGTAAGGCTGCTGGTGCTGGATGTGCCCTTGTGGGTCAGGGCTTGGGGTTTTAATTGGAGGGAGGGAGAACCCAGCTCTGCAGCTCTCCTTCCTGCTTCCTCCCACCAGCAAACAGGGCCAGGGTGCTCTGTGCCTGCTGGTTCCCACTTGGCTCTTGCCAAAAGGGGACAGCAGCTCTTCCACAGGCTAAAACTGGGATCTGGTGGAGTAAGGAGGGGTGTTTCTCATGGTTCTCACATCCAGGCTGGGGTATCCTTCCTGGTCGCACTGTGAAAGTGTTTTGAGGTGCCTGGAGCCAGTCTGGTGCTTGTTCTCAGTGCCTGGGCAGGGGGTGCAAGGTGGCCAAGGCAGTTCCTCGCAGCATATGGCTTGAAGGACCTGGGGGAAGGATCTCCCAGTCCAGCAGACCTGCCTGCACACGCTGTGTCCCAGCCAGGCTGGGAACCATGCTCAGCCTAAGCCAGACTACTACGGCTCCATCCCATTAAATATTGATAGCAGTGTTTCCAGAAGCAATTGGGCATCATAGCAGACCCTAAAGAAAGCACAAATCTATCTTGTCCCACTACTTCTCTCCCAGCCATCTTCTTCCTTGGCCCCGTCCTGGGAGGGGAGACTGAAGCCCCTTCGAGGGGCTGAGCACCAACATGCAACTGCTTTCCCCCTTCTCTTCCTTCAGAGGGACCTGGGAGGCTGTTGGGCACCCCCTCAACCCTGCCCTCTCCTTCTGCCCCACCTTCCCCTCTCTCTCTTCAGGTCCTGCTCAGGATTAGAGCAGCAGCAGCTGGATCCAGCACAGCATTCCCACTGTCCCAGTAAAATGACTGGGATCAGGAACCTGGAGTGATTCTGGAGAAGAAGGGGTCCCAGCCTGGCCCTGTGCATTACTCTGCCTTGGCCAGCTGAATCATTACCTGCTTCAGTGACTTTATTAGTAAAAAGACCCAGCTTTTTAGCAATTTACACCAGTTTTACATCCCACCCTCCTCAAAGAGAGGTTTAAGAGCTTGGCAGGAGCTCCAGTCCTCCCACTGCTCAGCCCATAAGCTACTGCTGCCCCAGTTAGGCAGCCGCTCTTGCTGTTTGCCATCATCAAGCTGAACAGCATCTAAAGGCAATATCCCTGGAAACCCCCACTCCTGCTTCTCTTTGACCCGGTATGGTGGTGCCAGGAGGATGCACCACCAAACCCCTGCTCTGCTGGGGACAGGCCATGAGGGCTATGATGCTCCTGGGTCTCCCATACCCTGTCAACCAACCTTCTGTCCCACACAATCCTGGAGCCAGTATTGCTGCCCCTGCAGCTCTACAGACACCCTGCTTACTAAATGCCAAGCCACATCAGTCAAGCCTTGGCCCAACCCTGTCACCTGTCCTGCTTTCCTCATGCAGGGGGACAAGGTGTCGCCAGGGGAGAGCCCAATCTGTGCAAGGGCAAAGGTCCAACCCCTGCTTGGAGCTGGTGTTTCTGCAGAAGGGAGCAGGAAGGGATGGGAGGCTGGGGTAGGAGAAGGTAGAGACTTACAGAGGGTGTCACTCTGCTGGAAGGTGTTTGCTTCCCATCTGGAGCTGGGATGGAAAACTTGGACACCCATTTTTCAAAAAGCCAAGCAGGGAGCAGGGGACACCTACATCCAAGTGGTGCTTGACCTGGAGACCTTGCAAGTTGGGCCACTCTCCACACACTCCATACTCGGGGCTGAGCCAGGTCAGGCCACAGATGAGGCCAAGAGGGAACAAATGGTGTACTTGAGCGCTCCAAACTGGGAGGAAGAAGACAGGCCCAGTGGTTCCCCACATCCCTATTGGATCTGCTGCTGTAGCCGGGCTGGACTGGTGGGTTGCTGGAAGGATGGAAGGTTTCTGCTGGGATTGGTGGTGGGGCTTCTGAGGAAAGAGGAGGTATTTCTTTGTCACGAGCAAAGTAAAAAAAATCATCAGCCAGAGAACAAACAGCTCCAGGCTGGAGAAGGACCAGGGAGATGGGAAGGGTGATGGGGAGGAGCAGGTGGACAGGGCATCCGCAGGAGGTTTTTCAGGGACTTATGTCCTCAGAGCAAATTTCTGCTGTTGGCCGCGCACCAGTGGCACCATTTCACCAACTCACGCGTGTCTCCGCTCGCCAGCTCCGCAGCGCCGAGTGCCTGGCAGTGCTCAGGGCCGCTCTGCGGAAAGCTGTGGGAAGACGGTCCCTGCTCGGAGAGCATGTGATCTGCCAGGCAGCCGGGGAGCCCCGGGGGCACTGCCAACCCTTTGTTCCTCCTTTTTCTTTTCCACCTTCAGAGGTTTATTTTTTTCCCCTCTGCTTCCAGCCTGCTGCGTGTGTGCAGCACTCCCCCCGCTTTCCACCCACAGTTCCTGTCTTGATTTTCCTTCCCCTCCACAAATACATATTCCTCAGGCTCCTTCTCCTCCCTGCCCAGCTCCCCCCGTCAGCATTGCCTCTCCAAAGTTGTTCTTTTTTTTCCTCCCTTGTCCCTTTCCCCTGTTTTCCCACAGGTCCTCCTCATCCCTTCCCCTGCCCGCTCCTCTCCCCTCCAGCCGCTCGGGCTCCTGTTCGCTCACTCTGTCTCCTTTTCTCTGACAGTTTGGGGGAAATCTGTCTGTGTCAACACACAAATTCCATTATTTATTGGCTGAGTGGAGCGAGGTCCTACACTCGTCTGTAATTGTCTGTAGATCAAAGCGTGTGCTGATGGCAGCGCAGCAGAACACCACCCCCAGCTCCAACGATCCTCATCTCCCCAGGGAGTCGGGTGCGTGCGTGTCAACACCCTCAATGACTGATCTCCCAGACAGAGAGGAAAGAAGTAGGGCTGGTGGGGGAGAAAAGGGAGACATGGAGGATCTGCAGAGCTCATGGGAGCAGATGGGGATGTTGGGAGGTGTCTCAAGGGGCCACACAGCTCCTGGCAAGGGCCAGGGTAGGGTGGGACAGTAGAGGTGCTCCCTACCCTGGGAGACAGAGGAATGAAGTGAAAGAGGGGACAGGGAAGCAGGAAACATCCCCATATCTGTCCAGGACTGGAAGAACTGGAATTTCTTCTCCAGAGATGCATCCCCACAGATCCAGGATGGCTCCGTAGAAGCAGATGGCTAGAAACAAGAAATGGGGACAAAGGAGAATGTGCCTTTTTCTACCTTTCCCTTCTGAAACCACCAACCTAGCCCAGGGATGTGGGACTTCAACGTGAAATGCAGACACCCATTTCCTGTTTGGCCGTTGATGGAAGGAGATGTGTTTGGGAGAGGACAAGGAATCATCCACCCCAACTCCGGCCCCTTGGCATCCTCGTTGGGGTCCCAGGTCCAACATTTCCTGCTGCTACTTAGCATGTTCAGAGGAGAAGAAGGAGAAGGAGAAGGAGGAGGAGGAGGA
>NW_010311093.1:0-9829 GCF_000700745.2 Antrostomus carolinensis
CTGAAAAAATATTACACACTTGTACTCTAACAGTTATTCACTTAATTGGGCACAGTGCTGATGTTTCCAATTTTACATCCATATTTTCTCTTAATTCATCAGTTTGGTGTATTTTACACAAAGCCTTTTGGAATGCATTATTGCTTTAAATTTAACATTTTTAACTAAATTCATGAAATGACTTTGAAATTGCATTCCTTCACATAAATTATGAAATGTTAATGAAGACTCTCTTGTCTCTTGTGGATTCAACAATTAATGTTTCACCATGGCTTCTGAACAACTTGAATGCCACATCCAACCTCCTTCCCACGTCCAAACTCTAACTTTTCAAATACACTCTTTAGCTACCCCTATTGCAGTCTACACGAGAGTTATAAATTGCCTCTGTCTTTTAAGATTACTTGGTACTTGCTACATGTTTTGAGTCGACAATATATGTGACAGATTTGGGGTATTAAAAATAGCAGAAAACAAACTTATGAAAGATGTATGTGTTTTCTAAGGCTACCCATGGAATGAATCTCACGGTCAAAATTTAGCTGGTTTTACAAAAGCAAAATGCCTGCTATCTTTACAACTTTCAGTTCTTCCTCAAGTCTTGCTAAAGCAATGCTAGCTGAAGAACTAAAACTGCTGTACAAAGAAGGTTCTCATTTATCCCTAGATCACACACAACATATAAGAGGATGAGAAATAAGGGCAAATCAGGTTAGGCACATGACAAGGAATGGAAAGGTAATTAAGCACGTGAGCCAGCTTGCCACGTGAAAGAAAAGACAAGGTGTTCCAGTGTTCAAAGATTAAAATAAAGAGGATTACAGGGAAGAGCACAGTCAGCAGATCATTTAAGTGCAGGAGTCATCCCATGTTAACATGGCAGGACCACTCCCTAGCACAATGTGAGGTAAAGGCAGAGGGGGTCCCACTGGGTTCTGTGAGGTATGATTGAAAAGGTGCTCATGTGTAAGTGCCTTCCTTGCAATTCAAAAGCTTAAAGTGAAACACATGTGTGAGTGCTCTGCAGAAATGTGGATGAAAGTAGAGCCATACAGAAAAAAAAACAAGTAAACTTCTGTAATGTGGAAAAATCACATCATATTCTTCCTGCAATCCACCATAAGTTTATCACAGACATTTTTGAAAGTTAATCCTCTTAAAGTATGAGTATTTGTGAATGCTGTATGAACTCAGCAGAGAGTACAGCAGAGTGGGACTGAAAGGTAGCCTCTAACTGCATAAACTGCTCTATAAATGACCCAAGAAAGGCTGTGAGAAACATGGAGGTAGAAAACATCCACCACATTGGACTTCATTCAATGAACCTATTTTACTCAGTATGAACATGGGATTTATTAATTTTTACCATAAGCACTTTCTAAAATATCATTTCAAAGCAAATCACCTTTTCTGCTCTGCTGAAAAGTTTTCTTTTACTGATGGTAAGAGAGGGCTTAGGAATGGAAAGGTTTCGAAAAATCACAGAAAATTATTAAATACATAGTTAAACATATAAACATCTGACTTAAATCTTAATTTATTTAATTCTTTCTTCTGACATGTATAAATTCCAGACCAAGGTAAACATATTCATTATTGAACAAGCTTTAAATAATATTTCTCTCTATGCTGAATAGTCTATCTTTTGCAAATACACTGACTTATCTTTGTTTTTCTCAAAAGCATTCTCAGTCCCAGCTTCTCCTGCATGGTTGAGTTCTCCTGTCAAAACCAGTAGCTTTCTGCAAGTTGGCCTATTTTGCCCATGTCTCCAAAACGTTTCTATTACTTTATTTATCATGAACAATTTTTCTTGCAAATAAGCATCAAATTGACAGTTCCTTTAAAAGCTATGAAGAACAGTTTTTCCTTTTCTGAATATTTGGAGATGGTGCTGCAATTTTCATTCACGTCTGTTTCTTTCCCATAACAGAGCAATCTCTGGAACCTCCCCCCATCTACTGTTTTATGCATTACTATATACTTGTAGGCAAAGACTGATTTGATTGTGAAGTTGCATACTCACCTGTTCTTGTATTATCAGATGTGTTTTTGTACACAACAGTTTACCACTCTGATATAATTGTAGCCTAATGGAGTCATTATAAAAGCATCTAAACACAATATAAAAGTCTTATTATGTATAGCCATATTGGATCTCATACTAAAACCAAAAAATCTTGCCTTCAAATAACCTCAAAACAGCAAAAAGCAATTTAGGATGAATTTATCAATAATCTTAAAGAAATAATTTGCATGAAACTGTAGGCGTTTCTTTATATATATACTTTAATATGATTTTTAACTGTATATTCAAGGCAATCTAAGACTATGACAACTAACTAGTTCCTAACTGGTCTGGGGCTTGGAAAAAAGACTTGACTTAAACTCAGCAATCAGTGCTTTGGTTAGGATGTATACATTTAGATTACAGGCTTTTTGGGACTAAGTTTAGCTTTTACTATTTATCAATTCATGTTATTCTTTTTACTGAAAACAAATCTATGATTTTTAGCTACAGCAACAGCACTAACAATATGACCACTCTACTGAGCTTTAGACACATAGTAAGACTTTCCCAAAGAGTTTCTAAACTATTAGGCACACTGATTAGTTTGGAAATAATAACTACTTGCCCGAGGTCATTTAGGTGCTGAGCAGAACTGTTGATGGATCCCAAACCTATTATTTCCAGTTTCTACATTCTGCATACTTTCATCTTGCCTCTTCTCCAGGGAGAGCAAAACTGAAGTCTGGCCATCTGTGTGCACTAGCAGTTCTCAGTTATTAAAGCCTAATGTTTTATTAAAGAGTCCATCTATTCACTTCAGAGTTACTGGAGGTTCTACCACAAGATGTAAGAACATCTTGGCATTTCTGTTCCATTTCTCTGTGGTGTCAGCACACACATCTCTCACCTCTATTTCAGTGAAGGATTATGTAGCACCAAACATTGCCCAAAATCTGAGACGTGCTGTTACAACATCAGAGACAGGTTATCCTCCTGATCTGACTCAAATTACCACCGAAGATGAAAGGACTGATAGCAGAGGCATCCAGGGTTGTAAGCAGACCTCCAAAACTTGTTTGCCGGATAAAATGGTCCTGCAACTTCTTTGTTATTCCAAAGGGGTTAGCTGCAGCTGCCTAGTGACCCTATTATCTCTAAACTACAATTCAAGCCTCTTATAGCTGGCCTGGCACAAATTGCATGCTGTGCTTGGACACAGAAGTGGCATGCGGCTGCATTTTGAATTACATAGATATAAAAGAACACAGCTAGAGGAGAGCATTTTAGAAACAAGTCATACTTCAGGGAAGCACGTCTGGCAGGCAGGCCAAAAGCTCAGATTTCAGGCTGAACAGGGCTTTAAGTTTTTACAGATACCACCCTCAAGGAACCACTAGTGAGGAGCCAAACTTTCCTCTCTTAACCATGTTTGAAACTTGATTCTTTGCAGTCATCAAAGTTCAAAAAATGACATGGCTGGAAAGTCATGAAGTTTAACATAACTGAAAAGTCCTTTAACAACTGCATTGGTAGAGGCTAGGGGGAGAGATGCTGGTAGCTGGCATTCTCAGCCTTTGCACGACATGAAGTACAGGATACATATCATTAGTAGTATCCAAACATTTACTGACACAAGACAATACACTCCACATTACAGCATCGCTTAAATCAATCTGGTAACAGAAGCTAGCTTGGACTGAAGCAGCTCGTTTACCAAGTAGTCTGAGTACGCCAGCAGAGCTCCAATACCTGCACAGGGCTCTTATTAATGCCTGGATGAAATTCATGATGCTGTTCTTGATCTGTACAGCTCTAAATTACATGGGACTTGTCTATCTAAGAGACCACATGTCTCCCTGTGCCATGCTGCCACAGCTGCTGTCAGTAGAAAGACTCACACCAGGCACATTTGGTATTAAAGAAGAGGAAAAAAAAGTGAGTTGTCAGCAAGACTGACTCACTAGGGGACAGGCTGCTTTGCAATTTACTCTCACCTTTGGTTTGAAATAGCTAAAATCTATTGACCCTTAAAGTGGTCTAAAAGGTACATTGTTTTCTCAGGAACACAATCAAGAGTGATATTTTTAGACACATCTGAAAACCATGCTTGCTTTCTAATGCTTCATTATTTTCTTTTTGTTAGGGTTAATAATATGAAAATAATCTGAGGTCTGTATTTTTTAAGGCACTCCTTTAATCTAACACCTAGACCACAGAAAAGGCACATTTCACTAAAACAGGATTTCAGATAGCATTATAGAAAAGAATAGCAGAGCAGAGGTGCTCTGATAGCTCTTCTTCAGCTCCAGAAGGGACGCCATCTATTCTGTTACAAAACGCTGGCCTTTCTCCACCTTAGTTTGCTAAAGGTTACAGGTAACACAGTATGCACATATATGTTAGTCTGATGAGACCTCTGAGTAGGACTCTGACTCAGTTGCACTTCAAGATCATATTTCTGTGTTCTGCTTGCCCATCCCTAATCGGTTCAGTTAACTAGTGCTAAATACAGGACTTAATGGCAAGCGTTAAAAAAGACAAAGCTGTTTCACAGAAGGGAACAGCCGTTTCCGAAGCCAAATATCACCTAATGGGTATTTAAATTTGAGGTTATCTCTATTTCACAGGTAAAATAATGAACGCCAGTTCTGTAATAAGGCACTTACATTTCATTTGTGTGGTTACAAGCCTGTATACCCAGATTCTAGTAAGACTGCTTCACTTTTCCAACCTTAGTACAAATTCTAAATAATGACTCTTTGGGGAGCAGAAAATTTCCCAAGGAACCACAAGGGAATTTCTCAAAATACAACTTTCTTGTAATAAAAATAAGTCTACTTTTCTTATATAGAAACAAAAAATAAAGTAAATACATAACAATATTTGTGAGTGGCTAAAGAGCTGACTTGTTCAGTTATCACCTAGAGGAACGAGTCCTCATAAATTCACATCATGGTGATTAGCATTCCACAACTGGATCTTTTCCATCAATCAATAGCAAATCAATTGTTTTCACATCTGCTTCTGGCTCATATTTCCCCAAAGGATCTCAGTGATCATATTATTTTTCCATTTTCCAATGTACTCTCTGACCTTTTCCCTCAAGGCCTTGCACAATTCACTTCAGTCAATCACTTCTTATTGATGGTTAGTGCTTGCTCATTTGCCATCTATCTTTGCTTTATTAGATACAGTTTGTTTTGGTTTGGTTTTATGTCTTGTCATCCACTTGCTGTTCTTTCCACCCTTGTTATTTTAGATTTCTCATTTAGGTTTATGCTTCTGACCTGTTCAATTTTCATTTCAGTTCAAGTCTAAATTCCACATTCTCTCAGCTTATCCTTTCTTTTGTACAACATCTGCATACTAAAAAACTTCAGCATTCAGCATGCTACTCTCCACTTAAGACTCCATATAGAATGCTGTTCTTTTGTGAATTTATAGCATTCTAGCAAAAATCCTTTCTTGGTTTATAATTTCTCCTTACATTTCTGTTTTGTGTCATACGTTTTACCATTGCGTAGACTTCCTTCTTACTAGGGAGAAGCAAAGAGAAGAGGGAGTCCCTGGAAATATCTTTTCACAATTCATCCAAAGTCAAATCCTGTCTGATTACCTGAAGATTCACCTACTTTTTGCAGGGCACAAACACTGGTTTATTTGCAGCTGCTATCTAATCTTTCTTGGCTTCATAAAGATTGACATACTAAAAGTGCAATCATTTCACTTCTTGGGCTACTTTTCCTTCCAAAGTTTCACAGTGGTATCGGACAACTGCTCCCTGTTGCACCACCACAGAAGAAATGTTGACCATGTATTTCCTTATACTCATTTCGAAGTCATT
The DNA here is from genome assembly GCF_000700745.2 of Antrostomus carolinensis. Classification (NCBI taxonomy): domain Eukaryota; kingdom Metazoa; phylum Chordata; class Aves; order Caprimulgiformes; family Caprimulgidae; genus Antrostomus; species Antrostomus carolinensis. The sequence continues at coordinate 5,856 of NW_010311093.1, forward strand.
CTTAACCTCACACACAGGATAGAATTATTGGGAATCCCTCTTTTCTAGTTGTTCCTTTCACTCATTACAGCAGCTGAGAATCTCTTTGGTCCTCTTAGCAATAACTAGACATCATTAACCAGCAGAGACTACCATTAGTGCTATCAAGATGACTGTCAAAAGCTGACTGAGAACTGTGGTGCAGGCAACTTCAGCAAAGATGTCAAATGAAATTTTTGCTTTTAATATAAGACTTTCTTAGCTGGAAAATCCTCAATTCACTTTAGTACAACATCAACCATTCAGCTGATGGGAAACTTGGACTTAAAGCTACTCTTGAAGTCCTCATATAAAAGCAGAAAAGGATTCATATAAAAAGGGTCAGGGTTTAAAGTGGGAATAGCTTGGAAGAACGTTTCCCCAGTCGTTTCTTTTCTCAGGATTCTGTTTTCCCTGACCATTTCTTCTTTTACTGTCTCATTTTTTGGACACCACAATCACGAATGAGAGGAACAGTGATGCCAGCTTATTGAGCACCTGGATGATGAACCAGTAATGACAAAGAGCCTTCTTTATACCAACAAACTTCTTCAATGAACTGAACCATGGCACATTCAACACAGGACCAAAAGAGACAGCTTTAGAAAGCTTGACAATAGGTCTGCAGGGATAAAACAGTGCAGCTTTACAGCAGCCTTCTACATGAGATCACACCAGTACACCAAGATGCCAAGAGAGTCACAAACAGTCCCTATGGGAAAGGAGGGGAACACACACTAATAGGAGAAGATTTAGTGGAGAGAAATGGTTGGTGCTGAATGCTGCCTTCCACACTACGCACATTTCAAAGGAGTGTATTTCCAACTAGTTCTGGTCTGAACCTGTAGAATGCACACCTTTTAGCGTCTAAAGTGCACCTAGTTTGCTCCCTGAGTACACTTTCCATTTTAGTTTTATCTGAAAGGAATCTAATCCACATGCTCCAAGATTGTTCTGCATTGTGAACCAAAGCATGGTCAGCAGGAAAAAAAAATGACTGGAGTATTTAAAAGCCCACGGGTTGATGCTTACGTCTTGAAATTAACTGAAGAAGCTAAAGTTCTAAACTCCACTCCTCACTGACATGTATATTGAATTCCTGCCAGTAAGGAAGAGCCAGTGAGCTTGCAGAATCCTTCTGCCCTTACACCTTGCCAGCAAAATAGACCCACAGAGCTAGTAACCTCAGAGTCTAGCAGCACAAAACTGCTATGCCAGGAATAACTTACTCATCCTTGTTCATCAGTCAGCATGCTGGTGCTGTTAAGCCAATCACTTCACAACAGTGTCAACACAGAAATAAAGTTGTTTAAGTAAGAAGAACTGGGGACAGGAAACATGTTATGTAGCTCCTCACTAAAAGCAAGTGGATATTTTGCCAGTCTCTTTAAAAAAACTCTTTATGGGCTTTCACAAATACAAATTAACCAGAACAGCAAATGGCATCAGGTGCTGGAGTTGGGATGCAGGGCTGCATAGATATGTGGGTGGATGTTTGAGAACAAGGCATGTTCCTCTACACAACTGTATCCTACGGTAAGGTTAGTTTATTGCCTCTCATGTCTGACAAGATGTAAGAAAACAAATTTAATTTCCTGTAGAGTGCTGGCTATATTCAAGTAAATGCAAGAGGAATTTAACTCACCGTCTGCTAGAACTGCTTCATAGATGTAAGACAAAGAGTCTCCAGGATTTTCATTCTGTGGCTTACCTAGAAAAAAGAATAATTCTTTAATGGAATCTATTTGTAAATACCTTTAAATGGTCATCAACTCTGATGACAGAACATTTAGTTTGCTAAACAAACGAAGCTTGGAAAAAAAGAAAGAAAAAAATTGGCAAAATAAAACAGAGCCAAGAAAACAAATGGACAAGCAACCTAAAACCTCAGAAATAAGGAAATACTATGACACTGATTTCCACTTTACTTTTTTTTTATATGTTATTTTAGGTGTAAGGTAAAGCTATTTTAAAGCTACAGTTTTGCAGATAGAAAAAAAATAAATAAAAATTCCAAGTGCAAGTAGAGAGGAACAAGCCTAGAGAGATCTTTAGATGGAACTGTATTTGTGCTTTTTCAGCAAACATCCCTGTGATTCATCTTTTCAATTTATTACAGCAGTTAAGAAATGTGGGTTTGAGAAAGTTGAGAAGTTTCCCTGAAAGCCAATATGGCAAACAACAGGAGAGGAGTTAGGCAAAAGGAAAGAGAATAGAATCATGTGTAGGAAAGTGCAAAATGGAAAATGGATGCAAGCCTTGAGGTTTGGAAGACAAGACAACTTTGCAGGTCTGTGTTTGATAATACAATAAATCTGGCTACAGATTTTCCACTACTGGGTCAAAAAAGCAATGGCCATATTATGTAAAGTATTGGTCAAATATTTAAAAACTGTCACTTCCGATTTGCTGAATTGATTTTGATGGCTTAATAACTACCAGGAGACTTTCCACCATATTATGCAATACCTGTTGATGCCCCTCTTTCTGGGTCAAGTTATCACCTGTTTTTGCACACCTGAGGTAACACTGACATAAGAGACAAAGGCCTGCTTGAGCTCCATATTATGAAATCCAGCTAACTCAACAAAGATGCTGTTGTACAGCACCTGTGGCATCCTGACTGGGATCCCATGCATACCGCTGGGTGCTCCAGAAGTGAATAACCAATATTACTACAAGGGAGCAAGACTGAAGAGTAGGAGTCCCTGGGCAATGATGGAAAGGCTAGGATGAGAAGAGGAGCCTGGGAAAGCAATTCCTTTATAATGACTTTATTAAGGTTCCATAAAACCAATCACTCAAAAGCAGGCTTTCTCCTTTGTGGAATACTGCTATTTCTTTTAATTTGATCCGTACTGTGGACAGTGCATAAATTAGACCTACTTTGGTATTGATTTGTGGTTTTGTACTTAAAGAAGGTGTTTCTTACTGTACTCCAATTCAGTTATTCTTGTAATAACAAGAGTTCAGTGAATGAGGAGATTATTCCAGTGAAAGGACAGCGATATTAGCTGATTGCTGATCTAGAGAATTCAGGTAATTTCCAGTTCCCATCCTGAAGTTTTGAGGCAAAAAGCTAGAAGGCTTTTAAAACATGGTTTTCAGAAGTGCCCATTAGTTTTGTATTGCACTTCCTGTGAAAGACCTTACAGCTGACCTGCAGACATCTGAGCAGTCACAAACACATCTGAAATTAAAGGTGGTTTGAATACAGACGTAAAAAATACTGTATACTGGTAAGTGTTATGAATAGCAGTATCTTAAAGTGGTATCACAAGTGGAAGAAATGCTTCACCCTAATCTTCCTAAATACTAGGACATAAAATGCTGATAAAATAAAATAATGTTTGGACAGCACTCAATACAGAAAGGAGTTCTACAGAAAAACACATTAGGAAATTAGTAATTCCTTTTTCTCAACGGGATTTGAATGGCATTCGATACATAAATAATGCAACTGCAACCTCAAACACAAAACAGAATATCAAATAACTGCTAATTAACTGAGTACTATTTATCCTGTGTACTAATAAGGGCAGGTTCTTGGCGAGGTGGGAGAGAATGCACTTACACAATTAAAGGAAATCAATGCATAGGAACAAAGGTCCTAACTAAAGTTTAATAGGCTACTTTGCACCTGTAACTTTTAACGTTGGAATTCCTAACTTTGTAACTGTAATAATATTTCTGGACAAAGTTCTGTCCTTATAGCCATTTAAGTAAGTGCAGAGAAACTGTACCAAGAGCTAAATCCGATTCTACACAAAAAAAAAGTTGTTCTTTTGCTATCATAATATTGATTTTTTTTTTCTTACTATGAACTTAAATAGTTGTTACACTTCATTTTTTCAGGGATAGGAGTTACAATTTTTTTACTTGGAAAACAACGCAACACTTATTTTATACTATTTCCAAGACGTTGACACTAACTTAACAGAAATACATCATAGTCA
>NW_010311094.1:0-6297 GCF_000700745.2 Antrostomus carolinensis
CCCGGGCTGGGCTGTGCCTGGGGAGAAGGAGGCGCAGGGGGGAGAGGATCTCCAAGCGCTGGCACGGGGAGGAGTGGGATGGGACCATGCACCATGCCTGGCACCCTGCCTCTTGCTCAGGCTGCCCTAGATGACCTGCAGCTCGGAAAACAGGCGTGTGAACACACGTTACCTCTGCCTTCCGTTTTGCTTTCTGGCTTCAGCAGCAATTAACACCTTTTATTTTTTTTCCCCCTATAAGAGTCTCGGGAGCCGGTGCCGAGCCCCTGGCACCCTGCCCTGGGACTTGCTGAGATAGGTGTGCATGGCATTGGCAGTAGCTTCCTCAACGTTAGTAATTTCTGTGGCAAAATGGGAGCGTTTATCCCAGTGCAGAGAAGGACGATTTGCTTAGAAAGTGGATGAAAAGCTTTCAGAGTGGCTAGTGAGTTTATGCAGTTGTGATTTCCAGCCTGGGGGAGTTGCAGCCTCTGGAAATCAGGTACCTTCGTGGTGGTGCGATTGTCTGTGTCTTGTTCTCTGTGACTTCCCATATTTAGGCTCGTGTTACCTGGAAATAAATGGCTTTATTAGTTTTCATTTTCACTTCATTCATCTCTGCAGATGACTCTTGACAAGAGGGGTCTTTGTAACTGAAGAAAGCTGCGTTGGGCAATTAACACATCTTTAATTGTGAGCACTCGTTAACTGCTTCCCTGGGGTGTGGCTGTTGCACCCCTAAGCTCATCCCTCTCCTCCTGTGCTTAAACTTGCCGCTGGCTACACGGAACAGGGCAGGTTAATGTGATCCACTGACTTTTATCAGTCATCTTTTAAGGTATTAGCTGTCTTTAAAATACTGCTGTGCGTTTGTCTTGGATCTGAAGCTATTACAGGGAAATAATAGCTCATTTGAAAGATATGTAGATATTCAGGCTTGTAAACTGCTGACTGAACTCATGGGACAGAGTGACAGCACCTCACCGTGCAGAGGAGTGATTCAGAAGGCTGTTATGATAATTTAACGTGTAGCCTGCCCCTGGTTTATGTTCTTCATTAGTTGTCCTACCCTTCAGGACTGTTTATTATTTCAAAGTAAGCTTACAATAATTAAATTTCAACTAACTTGCTTACAGCATCCGTATTTGTTTTTGAATTGACAAGGAGGTTTTTCACTTCCATAGGTGAAGGCTGAACAAGCCTTCTTCTCAGAGTAGATTTGAGCAGTCTTAACACTTTTAAGATATATATATTCTAAAATATATGAAGGGAAATTACTTTCAGTGAGATCAGAATGGTTTTGTACCCACCATGTATTTATTTCTCCTGTTTACTGCCTATTTTGGTTACATGATCTCTCCACTGCCTTATCAAACATCAACTTAAAACCTTCTATATGGGGAAGAAAAACAAATTATCCTCATGGGGTGGGTGTTAATAGGGAGGCTGAGGCGGGGGATGCCTGGGTAGAGCCAGGTCTCTGTTTGGAGCTGCTGGGGAAGGAGGGAAGTGGGTGGGAATCCTGCCAGCCTGAGCTTTAGGCATCCTGCTTGAAAGGAGTGTGAGAGAGTTGCCTGTTTGAGAAACTTCATCCCTCTCTCCTCTCCCCACCCAGTGCTATTTCCTGGGGGGGGGTGGAGAGAAACTTAATCCCTTCATCAGGCTTCTGAAAGTTTTCCTCCAGGTTAAGGTAATAGTGACATGCCCTCTGTCCTCTGGTGGTGACCTTTTGGAAATGGCTTTATTGCCATGGAGGTTTCATGAAGCCATGAAAAGCAGCAGAAAATACAAAGGATAGTTATTACTAATTCCAGTTATCCAGAGAGTGGTCTCTGAAAATGGAGTTGTCTGGTTTTGCCTGCTCCAGCTGGCTGATGCTGCTTGGAAAATAATCTGAACAGCCTGTTCAGTAACTTCAGTGTCCTGAATAGTGAGACAAATGCTTGTCATTTGTGCTGGTGGAGGCTGGAAACCAACAGCAGCTTCTGTGGGGCACGAAGCCTCGAGGGCACGCTCCTCAGGTTCAGCCAGGGATGATGCCTTGTTCACCAACATTTACAAGATAGATTTTAATTAATGCAGTCAGTGCTGTTGGAGTGACCACAGCAGCATGCACTGTGAGTATTGCTGACACTCCAGAACATGGGCTGGTACTGCTGTAAGTGTGTGTTTGTGATCTAGTTTGTGTTTAAGAAATGTTTTCTTCTGGTAAAATCAGGAATTCTGTGGGTGTGTGCACAAGAAGGGAGTGAGAAATACCTGCTGGTTGATTTTTCTTGGGGGAAAAAAGATGCTGGGGGAAGATCAGTTTATTGTTGTTGTTCTACAGAGTTATTTTTGTTTCACACCTTTGCTAATTGACTTTCACTGGTGACATTCTAACTGTGGGCCTCTGGAGCAGGGGGAAAGGTTGCCTACTTATTTCTTTCACGCTAGGGAAGTGGCTGTGGAGGTGTTCTGTTAAATTTGAGTGGGTTGTTTTATTAGCCTGGGGGTTTTAACCTCTCTGTCCTTTGTGATGAGGCCTGGAATTCAGGGAAGGGGGGGCTCTGGACTGCTTAGGGTGAACCATGGGGTTCTTGGCAGGGCTTTGAGCACAGCTGAGGCTCTGTCACTGAGCAGGAGCAGGTCTGTGTCTCTTTGGAGTCGTTTGAATCCTCAGATACGACATCAAAGAGGGAGCTGGAGTGAGATACACACGCATTTGAGAAATCAGCAGAGCTCTTGGAGCACCTGTGAGTACTGAGAATAGCAGATGTCAAACCCTGTGAGAACTTCTATCCATCCTTTCTCCTCTGGGGAAAAGTGACGTTGGATTGGTGAGAGGAACTGAACATTAGATATAATTAGTGGAAACCATTGTGCAAGAAACAAAAGTAGATATCTGAGCCCTGATAATGATGCTCTGTCATTATTAAATTAGTATGTGAGCAAGGTCTGTAGTTGGTGGCAGCTGAACTTGGTTAAGGTGGTGTTAACACTTTTTTTCCTGTGGAATCTGCCCATTTCTGTTAAATGGATGACTTTTCCTCTCTGTAAGGAGTGGAACTTTGTGGGTTGACCCAGTACAGCAGAGAGAGGAGGTACCACCTCATGTTCTGATCTGCCTGTCTTTATGAAGGGAATGGAAGAATACTGTTTGTCTGAATTTGCTAATTAATCACCAACACTATATCTCTGAATAACTTTGTTATTTAGATATTTAATATTTTTTATTATCTCAGAATAACTTTGTTAAAAATGATTTGTAGCACCAGTGTGCTGTGGAATGCACTTTAGTAACTGAGGGAATGAAGTAAAAAATAAGATGTTTGGTAATCTAGTTTTAACTGAAGATTCAAGTTTACTTCTGTAATCTTGAACTTCTTAAAAAACCAAAACAAAACCAACCAAAACCCAACTGAACAAGCCCCAGTTTGTGCTGCTGGTGGCACACATCAGTTTGTGAACGGAGAAGATTTTCGTGGCGTTTTGTTGTTTTGCAGAGACACAGCAGTTTTCCAGCCGTGCTGATCACAATGCTGTGGCTCATCAGCAGAATTTTCCCAGCGTGGCTGCTGTTGGCAGGAGCAAAATTCCTCTTCCCTCTCCCCGACCTCCCTCCGCTCTGTCGTGGGCAACCTCAGGTGACTTTGCAATGCCATCTTCAGGCAACGCAGCCAGGAACCAGCAACGCTGTCATATTCAAATGCCGAGTCCTTGATTGACTGTGGTTGTTCTTCAGAGTCCTTTCAGGTTCCAGGGAGCTTTATTAAGGCTTGTACTAATGTTCCTTGGAGAAAAAAAACCCAAACCAACCCTGTGATTCGTTTGCATTGAGTTAAATAGAATGAAGTGCTTGTTTGTGTGATGTTTGTGGTTGATGTTGAAGAAACAGGAGGTTTCTGATCAGGTCAAGGCAGGCAGTTTGTGGTTCAGCCCAAGCTTTGTGGTGCAGCCTGCCTGCAGTTGCATTGTAATTTTCAACTCCTTAAGAAGGAGTCTTTATCGATGCTTTATCGCTTTGGAATGTAGCAATTAAAACTATTTTAAAAATTGGAGGTACAGCAAGTGCAAGTTAAATATCCTGAGCTGATTTGCAGATAGAATTATGCAGATAAGGCTGTTTGGTTATCTGTTTGAAGTTCACCTGGCCTTTTGCTCAGCTATAACTTATGCAGTACTTTGTCAGTATTTAAATATTAATATTGATTAGCAAGCAAACGCAGGTAACATCTGAGAGACCGATACTGTCTCTGTATTTTCATTACTTAATGGTGACAGAACAGGATGGAGTTGGAGTGTAACGGGTTCCCTTCTCCCTGCATACGTGCTGGAGGCTGCTTATGGGTGTAATAGTGACATCATGTTTCATCACCCCCTAATATTTGTTGATGCTTCGTTATTAATAAGTGGAAGTACAGAAATCAATGGTCCTTGCTGGGGAGCTGGTGATTCTGAAGGAGGGCAGTGTGATACGCTGCTTTAATGGCAGACAGAGGCAGCTGGACTCTGACCTTGCTGCTTTCTCCTTGTTTAAAGGGGAAATCCTTTCTCCTGGGCACTGTGGGGGCAAAGCTGGGCTGCAGCAGCACCCAGGCTTCCAGGGCTTCCCCTTGTTCTTGTGGTGAAAGCAGTGATGCTCTTGTTGTCCTAAAAGGGTGTAATGTTCCTTGATGTCTGTAAGTCTGGCCCCAGTTACCATAAAATGCACCCGAGAGACTGTTTTGAAATGCAGCTGCATGAACTCTGGTTTGTTTCCAGAGTGTGACAGTTCTGATCACTGGTGTTAATGCCCGAGTTGGTCTGGATCTCAGGGCTGAGAGTTCGAGAGTGTTTGAGCAGTGAAGTGCACTTGAGCTGCATGTTGGTGATGAGGAAGTTGTGTTGAAAAACAAAATTGATTTATTTTTCTGTCTTTTAGCAGACTCTGCATCCTTCAGGAGCTGTGTGCAGGGTTCTCTGACACTTCCACTCTGTCTCGTGTGCTGTCATCGTTGGTGCTGGTGCTTTTTCCTCCTTCCCCAGCTGGGTGGAAGAGAGAAGCTGGCTATGCTGTTAGGTGCATGCTACTTCTTTGTAGCATGGAGATGTCCTATTTGGCACAGGTTTGGAGCCCTTGTGATGGTTTGGAGAGGACTATGTGACATGTCACATAGCCAGAAGTAGCTTTGGAATCTTTTCTTGATACTTAATAATTTGATCTTGATGGGATATGCTAACTTGTAGTAGGAAAGAAAATACCTTAAGAACAGGGTCACACCAGGAATGCTTATGGTGAGGTTTTTAGGTGGTTACTGCTTGTTTTGCTTTAAGCTGTTTGTTTGAGGAGACTATTCCCTTTATTAATTACAGGATGCAGTTACATTTAAACAAGCCATGCAACAGCACAACTGGTAATGTGAATTCCTGACACAAGTGTTTTGCAAAAGAGCAGTGCAAAACCAGGCTGGTATTTTTGATCACTGCTTAGCCTAAGCCTTGGCTGCTTTGTAGCTTTCAGTGACTTTAATGTAGAGAAACTGCAGTAAATGAGGTGATAACATAACGTGCTGCCTGTGGGAACCTGCTGGGTCAAACAAGAATGCTCTCTTCAAACTCTATCTTGTTTTTCCCCCTTATGTAGACTAAACAGTACATCTTTGCCAGTTTTTAAACTCCAAAACATTTGTTTATGAATACAGACCTACTCTGATAAGCAAGATATGCTTATAAAATATAAAATGCCATTCTCCCCCCCACCTCATTTGAGATAAACCCTTCCCAAACCTGGTATCTGCAGTATTTTCTAGGCAACTGCAGATAAGCCAGAGTCTGTGAGATAAGATGGGTATTGACTGATGTGCATCTGTACTGTAGCAGGAAGCTACACCTGGTGCATATCTTTAAAAACCCCCCAGTTTCAGGAGTCTCACCTATCCTTTCCTTCTGTCAGTCTGTGCAGGTTTTCAATAAATCAAACGACTTCAAAAGCCGTTGTCATTTGGTGCCACATAAAACCTCAGGGTGTGTCTGCCCGGTCGTTAGTTTGGATCACAGATGTACTCTGACCTGTGGAGAAAGCAGGGAGATGACATGTGTGGGCTGGTGGATGTGCAGAGCCTGCCCTCTCCTCTCTGCTTGGCTTACGTGACACACGTATGTTTTCAGGTCACTCTCCTTTGTCAGTCAGCATCTGCGTTTCTCTGCAGGAAAACTGCGTGAGGTGTGAACTGGGAAAAAGAAATATCTTGTGACAAAGATGGGCCTCAAATTAGTAATTCTCGCTCTCTTCTTTGACAAGAATTATTCTGTCTAATTCTGGCAAGCCCAAGCACAAATACAGGCTGGGTAATGAAT
>NW_010311095.1:0-1435 GCF_000700745.2 Antrostomus carolinensis
AGTGAATGCAGGACCTCATGGTCCTACTGTGAGTCAAACCACCACGCCTGTATATAAACCAAGAAACATTAGGACTTTTGAGTGCAAGTCAGTAATGTTGAGGTGGTAAAGATGCTGCTTCCCATGGCCAAACCCAACACCATCCTTGGCTGACGTTCCTGGCTCGTGTCTGACTGTGAAGAATGAGTCAAGCCAAGCTCTAACAAGCTGGAATACCTGTCCTTACTCTTATCTGGAAATGGTGTTGAGGAGTTGCTGTCAAATATCCTGTTACACTTCCAATCCCAATTCTACTTCAGCTTTCTGAAAGCAAACTGCTTCATGTCACACGTGAACTCTCTATTTTGGGTGATGTGACTGATGCTGATTTTCCAGTGAGTCACAGAAACATGGAAAAAAAACCCCAACCAACCAACCAAAAAAAAACAAACCTAAAGTTTTAAACTTCAAACTTAACTGGTAGTTCCAAAATCAAGGTCAGCTTTACTGCCTGTCACTTCTCAGCCAAGGTGATAAAATGCACTTGGACAGGGATTTCAAAAGCTTTTTTTGCAGTGGTAATTTTGGGAACTTGGATTCTGCAGGACCCGAGTGCTGAGCAGCCTGCGAGGAGTCTTGAAATCACCTTTGATCATAGAATCATAGGATGATAAAATGGTTTGGGTTGGAAGGGACCTTAAAGCTCATCCAGTTCCAACCCCCCTGCCATCAGCAGGGACACCTTCCACTAGACCAGGTTGCTCAAAGCCTCATCCAACCTGGCCTTCAACACTTCTAGGGCTCCTTGATACGCCAGAGCTCCTTCGAAAGGAGTCTTGAAATCACCTTTGATATGCTAGGGCTCCTGATGAAAGCTTGTAAAATCAGCCTGAGCTATCAGCAGCTTTTCCAAGAGGACCTTGGCAAGCAGGCAGGAGTCTGCATGCTCTTGTCACCGTGGGAGGCTGTAATAAATGCCAGTGGCAGTTGTATGCTTAAGGTACAGATCCCCAAAGAGCATTGAACAAAGTCAACTCATGGTCTGCAATTCCTTCTTTCCTATCTAGGAAAAGCACGTGCTGAGTAGAAACCTCTGGAGAACATGATTAACTCCAGTCTTTCCCACAGTTTTCATCAAGATTTTTGGACATCCTTCTTCTTTGCCTTCATTTCATTCAATATTGAGACCTTTGCTTCCTACAGTTGTCTTCTAGTGTGGTGTCTTGCAAATGGTGGGAAGATGTTTTGTGTGGCTCGTGGGTGTTTTGGCAGACAGCAAGCAGGGATTTGATATAGTTTGCAGCAGATTTCTGAGAGGCATTGCTAAGGAAGGAGCAAAACTCAACAGCCCTGGTGCTCTCTGTGTCCTTTCAAATTAATTTAGCACCAAAATGATAAAGTCTCCTGAGGACTCGGGTGGAATGAGATTAATCACAGAATCACAGAATGTTGGGGA
>NW_010311096.1:0-4996 GCF_000700745.2 Antrostomus carolinensis
GGGGGCTGCGTAGGATCTTAACCCGGGAGAGCCGTGCGGGAGGCCTGGAGGTTCGGAGCAGCAGTTTCTTGTCTCTGCTCACGGGACTTTATTTCCACAGTTATTACAAAAGTGTTTCCGTGGGAGTGGACCCCCGTGCCCCTGCGCTCGCTCCTCTGCAGCGCTGCTGGCTCTCGTTCTAACACGTGTTTCTGGCCTCCTGAGCGCTGTGTGGCACGACATGTTCTTGTAGAGCTTGTTGCCGAGATTTCCCAAGAGAATGAGTTCAGTGTCATGGCAGGACTGAAGACCTTGCTGCAGTTGTGTGTAGGAGCACCAACTGGCTTCTTCTCTGGTATAAGATTAGAGTTTGTGATCAACTTTTCTTAAACTGGGGCCTACAAACCTCTCTATCTCATTTAAACCAGTTTTCTTGAGGCAACTGCTAGTGATAGAGACCGAAACTGCTCGTCTGCAGGATTTGTCCGAGGGATGAGCTTGTCACTTGTGTACAGGAAGATGATTGTGACATTGGAGGTACTTTTCTCACGGTCTCCAGTGTTTGCCCTTGTCATATGAACATGTTCTCTATCTGATGGGGAGACCAAGATTAAAAACCAAAATGCCACGCAGTGGCCTTTGGCTGAGAGTTCTCCCGTATCGGTGATTGCCTGTGCCGTTAGCACCCACAGAAACGACGCTCACCTGAACGTGGGGTGACACATCTGTGCCATACAGCGCTACCGCCCCATGAGTTGAGGCTGTTGTGTGACTTGTCCTCTCGGAGGAAGCTGTGCAGAGCTCAGGTTTTACAAGCAGACAGTTGAGGTGTCTCTCGGGTCAGTGTTGGTGTTGGCTAACTGGAAATGCCAGGGTTTGCTGGAGCAGCTCTGTCTTTCTATCAGGCTTGTTTGCATTAAGCGCAGTGTTCCCGCAGTGTCCGGAGATGAGACAGTCGTGCCCTGATGTGTGTGTGGTGAAGATCTGTTGGTGGGGATGTGCTGCTCGTCCCACCCTGTGTATCCCCTTCTCAACCCTCCCTGTTCCCAGCCCTCATTTTCCTTGGGACTCTCATTCTCTTGCTCTGCTCTCCTTCCAGCAGACATTTATCTCTGTCTTTCTGATACAGTTTCTAGCACTTTCCCGACCTTTTTCCAGGTTCTTGTCAAGAGTGCCTGTGATGCCACTGCGGTAGGTCAGCTCTCATTGCTGTGGGCAGTCCCCTTTACCCACCTCGCTCATGGGGACATACAGCCCTGCTCATCTGCCAAGCTTGCACATGCGCAGAATAATCCTTTTAACAGCTGGATGCTGGCCTTGTCTTTCCAAGGCTGAAGTGTTTGAATACTTTTTGTTGCATCTCCAAAGGGTTATGGAGACAGCTGCAGGGGAGGGGGCTTGGTGGGCTAGAAGAGCCCTGGTTTTCCAGGTGCATTTCAAACTGTGATGGTATGTCACCCTTTGGAAACAGAGGCTTGAAGGGAAAGGAGCTGGGACTGGAAAATCCCCTTTTCCTGTGCACTGTAACAGTGAATTTAATAACTCCAGTTGAGGACACAAGGTCTGTCTACCCCCAGGCATGCGCAGTGGAGCATTACAGGCAGCTTCCATCAGTAAGGAAGTCGTAGCTTTGCCAGGAGTGGACCAGGTGGCACAGGAAACAGTCAAGTGTGAGCTTCATGTGTATGCCACGGACATTAAATACCAGCTGTAAAACCTGGGCTGCCTGTGTTTGGTGAGATAATTAACACCACTGGCAATCTTTAAGTGGAAACAGGATGAAAAGCATTGGAACTAATGGTTTGTTGTTTCTGATGTGTTTGCCCTTTTTTTGCTGTAGAATTGCACTGAGGCTGCAGAGTGAGGTCACCCCGTGCTGGATGCCAAGGAGACCACGCAGATGAGCAGTGTTACAAATGTACTAATTGTAAACAGCTTCCGACAGAGTTCTTGTCTTAATAGATGCTGGAAGAGGGGCCTTCCCGTTCTGGGTTATTGATGGTGGCCTGGATCGAGCAAGTGCAGGACACAGTGTTTCCCTGGGAGGAAGTTAGGACAGATTCCTTGACACAGCGTGACCAAAATCAACCCAAAATGCATCCAACACAAGCTGGGCAAGTTGAGACTGGATATGGGCTCTGAGACTCTTCGTCCCACTCAGGATCACCCTGCAGGTCCTCAGGCTGTGACTTTGTAGTAGTTCTGCAGGCAGAGATACAAAGTAAAATGTACATTTAGGGGCATTTTTTCACTATTGTTTAAAATATCTTGGCTTTTTACACTAAAAATCAAAGAACCTCTTCTTGGAAGATGAAGGGAGGAATCAGGCATCCTAAACTATAAACTACAGGATGAGTTTATTTTTCCCCCACTTGACTTTGACTCAGCTTTGGATATTTGGATATTTCAGTTTCCATTTTCTAAACTGTTTTGTTTTTTTGTTTCCCCCCCCCCGGCCCCCCTCCAGATTAAAGGTCATAACTGGTGTGTCTTTTCTGCCCCTCAGTCTTATTGACTCTGGTTAACTTATGCTTCTGCATGCTCTTAGCTCAAACCCTTCCTATGAGAGAGAAATGATCTCCATTTACTTATGTTTGACCCCTTGAAAACATACTCACCACTTCGAAGTTAGTAAGGAACGAGCGTGCATTCTCTGTGATGTACAAGACAAACCGTATGAGAAATAAAGCTGCGGGTCACTTTCATGTGAAGGAAATGAGCACAGCACCAAATCCATGTGAAGGGCAGGCAAGCAGTTTCCATGAAGTTTGTGTAAAACAGCTTTCTCTGGTGCTAAACCGATGGATTAATCTGTGCTGAGGCAAAGTTCATGGCTTGTTGAGACAGATAATGTCATGGGTTGTCCCAGCCGAAGAAGTCCCCTAAATAAAAGGCACATGAAAATGAGGAGAGAACAAGGGTCAGTGGTTCACTAGTGATGTTTGGCAGAGAGAAGGGGATGGTGCAGTGGGTGTACATTGCTTCACAGCCCTAGATATGATTAAAAAGTCCAACGGGGATGAAACGTGCTGAACATTGAGTTGAAAGTGGTCGAGATCTCCTGTGGTACACCAGGAGAGGAGTCTTGCTTCTCCTTTAGTGAGCTGACATGCACTTTCTTGCTGACTCTTCTCTTCCCTTCATGTCCCACTGAAGTTTTCCCCAGTGTGCTCCTTTTCCTTGCACTGTGTTTCTGTGTCTTGCTCTTGCTTCTGTTTTGTCTGGTTGTGCAAACTAATGCAAACAGTACCGCTTCTTTTGGAGGCTGCAAAATGCTTGTTCTGACTGTGGCAATCCCACAAACTTCTTTTGCAGTCTGGTGCTTTTTTTTAAAGTCATCTGTGCTGAGGCACAGTTCGTGGCTTATTGAGACAGTTAATGTCATGCCCGTGAATTACAGGTTCTCCACCTCTCCAAGTCTGGTCTCGTTCTCTTCCCAGCTCCGACTGCAGCAGCGCTGTTCCCCAGGGAGGATGCTGTCACACTCGCTCTGTCGTCTCCATGCCGTGTTTGCTGTAGTTAGACCAGGTTGGCTCTGGCTCATCAGCATCGCGGCAACAAAGGAAGCTCTGCTGGGAGAGGTGGTGACCCACTTGCCGAGCGGCTGGGAGAACATTCGGCTGCTTATCCCGGTGTTTAAAAGCGGGGAAGTCGCTACTGGGCTTCTTATGGTTTTGGTCAACTTTCCTGGTGGTGGAATATTTCTCTTTATAGCTGTGACAGTTCCAGGTTGTGAGAGCTCAAGGCACTGAAGGTAGAATGCAGAATGGCAAAATCCTGAAGGCATGGACTGACAAAGTGTCTCGGGGCAGGGACTGAACCCTTTGTGTCCTCTAGGAAAGGGAAGAGCCTGACAGGGGCTGTCCTGATCTGCAACTCCTCTGTCTGTCATCCGTGCGAATGCATTCCCTGCCCTCAGCCTCCCTAGGACGAGCAGTGTTACAGTTTGGAATCTGTGATTTGTTCCCATTTTCAATCAAAATAGGCATCTGTAAGTTTTCTTCCAGATTTTACGTAACATTTCTAACTGAACTTTTCAATTCCTGATAGAACACAAGATGATTATGTGTGGTTAACCTCAAGGGCAGGCATGCTGTAACTGCTCTTGCAATTTTAATCAGTTGTCATGAAGTCAGTGATAGACTGAAGGAAACATTCTCCTGCTGTTCCCAAAAAGAGGGAACAAGGGGCAAGGAGCAGTACTGCCTTTACAAATGCAAGTACAGACAAATCAAACCTAGTTTCTAAAGCATTTCTCTGCAAATAGGGGAAAGCACCAAGCTCTCGCAGTCTTGGCTTTAACACCTATATCTTTGTTTGAAGCTTTGAGAGCTTTAGTCCTGTTTCAGCTGAAAGCTGTTTGGGTTTAGATTTGAGAGTGGTGGGAGGGAAAAGGTAAACTACAATTCTGGACTCCTCAACTTTTATTTCCTCACAAGTTTTTCTTGTCCTTCTCTGTAGACAAATCAGTCAAGGCCTATGTCTCCAGAAGAGCTAGAAATGCAGCCTGAGCAAAACATTGCAGACTTAATCAGGAGAGAAAGAGAGAGAGATTGGGATTTGGCAGCATTGATATCTATCAGTTGTGAAGTTTCACTTCAGGATTGAGGAGGGAATTTGTAGCGGTAAGGAGTGGGCAGAAGGGAGATGCTGGTGAAACCAGCAGGATCAGCTAATCCTCTTCTTTGGCTGACCACAGAGAAGGGATGCTCTCCGGTGGTGCCCATGTTGGAGCTCTTTGGATGCAGATGGGTGGTGGGGTTGAAGCCTTTGGTGGTGCCTTGTTGGAAAGCTCTTGGAAAACTGCTGAAGAGATTTGTACAGTGAAATAGCTAGGGTGAAAAATATAAATAGGCGAGTTAAATTCCAGATCAAGTATCTGTTGGAAGATCAGCTCGCTGCCCGGTTTCAAGCGGTGGTTGCATGCTGGCTGCACACGACTCTGAGCAGTTGGAGCAAGTCAGGCTGCTGCATGCTGGCAGGTGGTTTGTTCCAGATCCAGTTTGTCTCCAAGCAG
>NW_010311096.1:5016-13094 GCF_000700745.2 Antrostomus carolinensis
AGAGTGCTTTATAAACCAAGGAAAAGAACACTAAGGAGAATGCAAGTTCTTCCTGACATGGGATTCCTTGATCCTGAAATAATGTTTTGCATCTTTCTGAGTAATTGCCTTTGAGGGCCTGACTGGTCCAACGCTGTGTGGGCGCTTCTGTCTTGATCTGGTGCATGCACTGCTATGCTAATTTTTTATTTTTTTTTCTGATGTGTTACCCAGTGCTGGGAAATCCATTTGTTCAGAATAAACTGAAACTGCCTGGCAAGTGGCTGCACAGGACTGGGAAGCTTTGGCATTGCTGCCGATGCTGCGTCTCTTTAAAGGGGAGCTCTCTGAAGTGACAGGGCTGGGAAGCAGAAGCATTCTTGCATTGTTGCTACTGTTATTTTGGTAGAGGACACGGGTGCAAAGAGAAAGGAGAGGCCACATGGCTCTGGTGCCTTCAGGAGGCAGCACTGCTAGGCGGGAGCAGGGCAGGGATGTGTGTGGGGTTGGTGGGATGTTCTCCATTGATGCGTAGCACTTCTGTGAGCATTGCTTTGTGGGCATGATCACTGATATTTTTCACCCTGGTTCATGATTTCAATAAAACTTTCAAGTCTTAGTAATGCACCTCGCTTTCCCTGTGATAAAATGCAGTGGGAGGTGGGCAGAGGGTCTGTGTAGTTGCATTATGTAGAGAATTGTGCTGCTGTTCCCCTCTCAAAGCTGATGTCTTTTGAATACTCAGAGGAGCAGCAGGTGTTTCTCATGTCCCAGCTGGTTTTCAGTTGTTTCCTTATGAAACTTGTTATTAAAATGGCTGGTTTTTGGTTGGAGATACAAAAAAAATTCTCTGCAAGGAATTTTCTTCTAATGTTGCAATTCGTTTTTCCAGATGTTGGTAATTAAAGTGCTGTAAACTTTCCTTTCATATGGTCTTGTGGCAGATAACGAGTCTCAAAAGATCTGAGATAACTTTGTTCATTTTGGCAGTCCAGCTGTAACGCGTGGCCTGATCTTTCCCAAGTACAGCTTGCAGCAAGAAAAAATATTCCTGTAGGCTTTTCATTTTTATACTAGTCTTTTTCTCAACATGTAAACTGGAATTTTTTGCTTCTTTTTTAGTATTAACATATTGTTGTATATTAGGCCAGACTTTTCTAAAATAAAGTTTGATTGAAAAACAAGGGGCTAAGCAACACGATAGGTTCCCTGAAATCTGGGGTAACGGGAGCCCTGCTGTGTTCACACCAGGCCCATCCCTATGAGGGGGATTTTTTGTTTGGAAAAAAATTTGTTTGAAAATTAGGGTTCAGTCCTGGTGGGAGCCCACTGAGAACTGCAGGGTACGTGCCACCTGGGTTTCATCTTTGCCAGTCACTAGTTTGGTCGTGCTGCAAGACATGGTGCTGAAGTGCAACTAGTGCAGAGGGTGATCAAATATGCTGAAAAGTTTTGGAGAGGAGGGACCCGTGTGGATGCAGGCTTTGGAAAACAATGGTATATTGAGCACGAAGGCTCACTGCAGTAGTTTTTTTACCAACAGGGAATAGAAGTCAGATCCTGGCAATGTGTCTGTTTGGAAAAAGAAAAATGAGTAAATAAATTGCTTTCTGTGGAAGACTGTGTCTTCATCTGTGTCTGGAAAACAAACTCATTTGCAATCAAACCATAGCCTAAATAATCGAGACTTCAGAGAGCTTCTAGAATCTGCCTGAATGGTGGTTTGGTATGGAGAAGTTTTGATCATTTATCCCCAGCAGCAGCCTGGTAAGGGAAGGTTTGTGTTCCCGTTTCACTGCTGCTGAGTTGTGTTACTGGAATAGTTGAGAGGCAGCAGAGCCGAGTCCCTGGCAGTGGCAGATAATGTACAAATATGACAAAAACAGGAGTCCAAAAAGGCTGCTTCCTAGAAGTGTCTAACCTCCTCCTGGGTGTTGCATGGTTAAACTTGGAGTATCTTCTGAATGTTTGAAATTCAGCCCTGGGAAGGAGGCAGGTAGGGTTCTGTGGACAGCAGTGGTGCTTCGTGATATCTCGGCCTGTGTGTTTGTCTGTTAAAGGTGTAGGAGGAGGTTCCTGGTGTGAAGCCTTATTAGAAGGATCACGAGCTCCCAGAATGTTGTCCCTTGATTTCCACCCCTGTTGCTTGTTGGGGTTTGTTTGGAGCCTGGGGTCAGAGCTGTCCCATGACTGTCTGATTCACAGTGTTGTTCCACGGGCACTGTCTGAAGAGCAAGTTAATGCTGAAGATTTTGCAGCACCTCCTTTAACAGCGACTGTCAACCAAATGTTGCAGGCAAGGCAGGAAATTGAGAAGCTGCCTGGGGAGCAAAATGCTTTCCTGTGTGTTACCTACCAAATTTTAAATGCTTTAAAAGCTGTTGTTGCGCTATCAGATCTGATTTTGAGTGTTGGGGTATGTGTCATAAAATCCTGTGTCACTTTTCTTGCTAGACAGGGCTTGTAGCACCCTGACTTGTAGGACCGTTGCATTCAGATGACTTCTGAGCATATGACTTGAGAGATTTCTTCCCACGTCCTGGGTGATGTGAGAGTCACGGTGAGGTCTCACAGCAGAATTCCCTCCTCTATGCCCAAGGGAAGCTTTAGAGCTGTCTTCAGGTGATGGATCAAGTGTGGGCAGATGTGTTGCTGGCTTTTCAAGTGCTTTTAGGGTGTTATGCCGCAGACCTGTAGGGTGACTTTTGGGAGTCAGGTAGCTGATGTACAAAATCATGTGCTTTTTTTTTTTTTTTTTTTTTTTTTCAACACAAAATAGTGCTGCAGCCTTCAGCTCTGAGCAGAGGATATGTTTAAACAAACAAAACTGAAAAACAAAGCCCTGCAGCAGTTGGGGACCAGTTCTTGGGGGATTTTGTTGTTGTTGTTGTTGTTTTGTGGTTTTTTTTTTTCTTTAGATTAAACCATTTATACAACCTTTTAACAGTAGCTGGGAGCACTTCAAGCCACTAGTAGCATCCTGCTGACACGGATCTTCGGTGGCAGTGTCTCAGGGTCTGTAATCGCTGTGGGTGTGAGGGTCTGGAGGCCAGAGCTTGCCCTCCAGTGATGTACAGGAGGTGGGATATCCTGCTTGTTGCCCAGAGCATGGGAGCTACTGGTATACTGGTTAGGCATGGCAGTCCCTGCTGTAGGCAGAGCTGGGTGCTGAAGGACATGTTGCAGGCCTGGGACTGGACTTGGGCTGTGGAAAGGCATGTGTTGGCTGGATGAGACAGGGTGTGTGGGAACAGGTGTGGGGAAGGAAGCAGTTCTTTGTACTTGTCTCCCTCAAGAAGTTTGTGTTCAGATGATTTTAGGGCCCTAGGATTTGTGAAATCCAGTTTTTGTGGAGAAAAGGAAAGCATTGAGGTTTGGAAATGCCCTTTAGCAACTGAAAGCCTTCAGTTTGCTGCTGACGTTTGCAGGATCGTATGATTAGAAAATGCAGTGTCTGCATAGCCAAGGTAAGCTAAAATGGATTTGGAAAGCTGGCTGGGTGGCCTTCCTCCTGGGGGTTAAACATGGTGTGAGTGACAGTCAGAGCCGTGGCGATCTGCACACAATGGTTACTACCTAAATTAAAAAAAAAAAAAAAGAAAAAAAGAAGAATGTACAAATGGGTGGGTTATGTTGGTTACACAACTTGGTTGTCTCCTGGCAGCGCTGCGGGAAGGTGCCAGCTCTTGGTTATGGTAATCAAGCAAATGGGTTGTTCAGTGAGAGGAACAGATTTAGCTGCTGGCAGCCTTGCCAGGAGGTGGTTTGTTTTTTTTTTTCTCGGTGATGTTCTGGGGAAACTAATCTGTACAGAAGCTGGTGCATGAGAGCTGCACCTGGAGAAGGTGGAACTGGTTCTAGTTGCAGTTTGCTCTGGATTCTATCAAAGCCTCAGAATTGCTCCAGAGGTTTACACAGGTTGAGATACTCATTGTGTAGACAGGCCAGGAGCAGCCCAGAGGAGTCATGACCTGCACCTGACCTTTACTGTGATCATTTGGCTTTAGCCTTTCCTGTTGTTGTCTTTCTCGACTGTGGCTTTTCTCTTTGTGGCTTCGATCAAGGTAGTCAACTGGCCTGCTGCAGTTTCCCTGTCTGGGAGAAATAACTGTCTCACTGGGCTGCAAAGTCTAAATGTGCAGAACAGACCTGAGGGACCATTTAACTCCTTGTCTTCTGCTTGTTCTTGCTGGGCTTGTCTTCTGGATGGAGAGCAGTGCTCCAGCCTGATCGCTGCAGTCTTCAGCTATTCAGTCATTTGAGAGAGTCTTGAAACCCCTGTTGCCCTTTGGATGATACAGACTGGATCCCATGTTGTGTTGCAATGCCTGAAGACTGACAAAGGGGATATTTTGTTGGCGTGTTTTGCATGAGCCACGGAGCAGGCAGGATCCTGCACCAGCACCATGGTCTCTGCCTGGGAGCAGTGGAGAAGCACTAGCTGCTCTTCAAGGAACCAGCTCATCTCACTGCACATGTTTGAGTTTTGGAGTCGTAGTGCATAACTCACTCTTCTGAGCCAACTTTCCACAAACAGGGTTTGTTTTTCTTCAATTTGAGTAATCTCTACAAACTTTATATCCTGGAAGCTGAGGATACAAAATGTTGATGAGAAGAGACTTCTGATTTATTTGCTCACGTCTAACTGTGGCAGCAGAGAGGATATTGTTAATAAACCTAATGTCTCAGAGACATTTTTAATTTTATTTTTTTTTTATTAAAATGAGAACAAGAAATGAATCCCCAAGGAATGGTCTCAGAAATCACAGCTCTCCAGAAGAAAACACTGTGTGTTCCAAACCAGCTGTTTGGGTCTTGATTCCGGCTCCGAGTTTTTGGTGTTCCTGCTGTAACGCTGGGTTTGGGTTTGATGAGCTGTTGACGGTTCTGGGAGAAGGTTGAGTGTTGATGAGCTGAGGCTTTAGGGAGCCAGGAAAGGGACTGGCTTGGCTGTACACTGTGGCTCATGTTTAGCTGGGTATGAAATTGGAACTGGAGTGCACTGCAGATGTTATCTTTGGATTTTACTTACTTCCTCACTAACTGTATCCACAAAAATCTTGCTGCTTTTCCTTTGTATTTGCTGAATGGCATGAGTCAGATATTCAAGCAGTGACTTCAGGTTCCACCCTGGGATGGACCCTGACAAGGAAACGCCAAATAACTTGTAATAGAAAACAGTGCGTTTCCTGATGGACGGCAGGGTGGCGATTCTCTGTCAGCCCTCAATAGGGCTGCCAGGGCGAGGGCACGGTGCTGCCTGGATCTGTCAGATGAGGAACACAAAGAGCCTCAGTATAAATACTCCTAGGACACAGGGAGTGAGGGCAGTTTTATTCCAATACGCAAAATGAACCTTTTTCCTCTGGACTTAAAAGTAAACAACATTTTGGCTGAACAAATGGAACCGACCTTTTTATTAAAAGCATATATCTTCTCCTGCCTGGTTCAGTAAGAGGCTTTTAAAATTGAAAGAACTCCTTAACTTGCAAAACAGCTGACTTAAGTCATTCCAATAGCATTTATCATCTTACTTTTTGCTCCTTAAAGTTGGAGAGCTTGTAGCTTTTTTTTTTTTTTTTTTAAAAAAAAGGAGAGCAATAAGAAAAGTGGCTCTAACCCTGTGTACTCTTGCAGAGGTGGAGAGAGAGGCTGAGTCAAGGCAATGCCAAGTCTGCTAAATTCATTTTTAAGTTGATGGAACGATTCCCATTTGTTTTGATGGGGATTGACCTGCCCACGAGCTCAAGTCTATTCCTGTTCAGATGCAGAGGAAGGATTACAGATATCTGTCAAGAGCAGCTTTAATAAAGAGATTAGAAACTTTTCTACTAGAAATTAGAAAATATTCAGTAACTTGAGGGGATGCTACCAAGTCTGGTAGTGGGACACCAGTGAAGTGCTCTCTGCCTCTTGAACACATTCACCACACACGGAGCCAGCCCGACAGATGAAGCCCTTGGTTGTGTAAGAGTTGTTTAATTCTCAAGACATGAAAGAACACTTGTACTTACCCAAATCAGTGTTTTTAGGGCTTCGATGATCACGTTCTCATACTGGCTTTTTGTTTTCTTCCTCTGTAGTCCAGCCAAGCTTCCAACCAGGAACAAGCCCTTATTTTCTTTAGCTATTTTAGTTTGATTTAGGATTAGCTGAACCTGACAAAACTGCAGTTTCATGGGAATGTTTAACTCCTGGTGTGCACAGAGATCTCGAAACAAAAAAGCATTTCCTTGGATGGGGTGGCAAAGGTTTGTTTGCCTACTTGTACCTCCAGGAGATGGAGATTGAAGATCCCCCACCACACATCCTAAATTAAACAAACCTAATTCTTTTCATATTTCTTCTTTGGTAAGTTTTGGAGTTGGGGTTGTTTTTCAATGTTTGTGTCCCCCCTGCTAGACTTTTTATCCTTTTCATTTGAACTTCTTTTATGGGTTTGTTTCTCTCTTGAAATCCAGCCATCAGGATGAGACACCATTCCAGCCATGATCCCAGCAGTGCTGGAGCACAGGGATTACTGTGCATGCCTTACATAAGGCACTCCTGTTTACAGACACAAGGATTTTGGTCTTTACCAGCAGTACAATGTTGTTGGCTTGTGTTCAGCTTGTGACTTAATTGTAACCCCAGCTCTTTATTTCTGCACAGCTGCCTCTTAGGACCAGGCTAAAGGAGACTGGAGAAAATAGGATTTTTCTGAATCTGCAAAGCATGCCTGTCTTTGGGATTGAGATAACCAGGGAGGAACCACGGCTGTTGCTGGCAGTTTGGGCAGGCTGCTGCCTTCCCTCAAAGGCAGAGAGCTCTCCTGTCTGCATGTGGCTCGGGTGAGCCAGCTCTTGGTTTTTCATGTTGGCCTTTTTCTCTACATCTTCTTCTTGATTCTTGCATTTGCTGCTTGTTCCTTGTGCTCTCTTTGCTGGGTAGCTTGCAGAGGTGCCAAAAACATGATGGTGTGCTTTGCTGTTTGTACGTGGTTGTTATAAAAATCACAATTGATCGGAACTATTGAAAGGAGGAAAACTGGCTCGCTGCCCTTTCCGTGGAGCTCTGGGAGGATTTTCAGTGGTTAATACCCACACATTCACTGTTGGGATATGTCACATGGGATGCAGAAACGGAAGTGCATGCATCTCTGTAAAGAAATAAAAAAATGAAAAATCAAATAGGGGACAGGGAGGGAGCCTTTTAAGTTTGATGGACAGGATTTAAAGGGCTCAGAAAGCACCTGAATGCTGCTGAGAGAAGGACTTCAGCCTGGGAAGGAGAAGGCTCCGAGGAGACCTTATAGCAGCCTTCCAATACCTGAAGGGGGCCTACAAGAAAGCTGGGGGAGGACTTTTCATAAGGGCAGTTAATGACAGAACAAGGGGTGATGGCTTGAAACTGAAAGAGAAGAGGTTTAGATTAGATATTAGGAAGAAATTGTTTGGTGTGAGGGTGGTGAGACAGTGTCCCAGGTTGCCCAGAGAAGCTGTGGCTGCTCCTCCCTGGAAGTGTTCGTGGCCAGGCTGGATGAGGCTTTGAGCAACCTGGTCTAGTGGAAGGTGTCCCTGCTGCTGGCAGGGGGGTTGGGACTGGATGAGCTTTAAGGTCCCTTCCAACCCAAACCAGTCTGGGATTCTGTGAACTGAGCCAGGTGATGTGGTTTAAGTGCCATGTTCAGGTGAAACTTTGCAACTTTTACAGAGGGTATGAACATAAGTTTTGAGGATGGCACTAGCCAGAATGACACGGGCCTGTGGGGCTTCTGGTTGCCATCCCCATCTCTGCGTTGGCACGTTTGGTTTGAAAGGCTTCATCAGGTTAAAGGGTGTGTACCAGGAATTCTCTCTGGGAAAGGCAAATTTGCAATTCTGATGCTAAATTATGTAAGTAGGACACTCGGAGCCTTAATTTTATGGTGAGGCAGCCTCACAAAGCCTATTAAAGGGGACAGAAGAGTAGCAAAACCCGTGGCTGTTGGGGCCCTGGGGTGCTGCCAGCCCCCGCGGGCTGGAGGAGGGTGGCCATGGGGACCTGTGCCCTGGTTGGCCAGGCTGGGGGACCATGCTCTCACTGCTCTGCCATTCCCACAGGTCTCCGTGCCACCGGTG
>NW_010311096.1:13170-19830 GCF_000700745.2 Antrostomus carolinensis
CTGGTGACTGCTGCCGCCTCCCCGGCTCCCTGTGTGACTGCCCAGGCAGCGCTGCCCTCTCCAAGTCGGTGGAGGACTCCGACATCGGTCGCCCACAGTACGTCACCCAGGTCACTGCCAAGGATGGACGGCTCCTCTCCACAGTGATCAAGGCACTGGGCGCCCAGAGGTATGGTTGTGTGTGGGAAGGGGCTTGGGATGGCTGCATCTGGGCTTTCCCCCCCCCCCCCCGGTGGAGGACTCCGACATCGGTCGCCCACAGTACGTCACCCAGGTCACTGCCAAGGATGGACGGCTCCTCTCCACAGTGATCAAGGCACTGGGCGCCCAGAGGTATGGTTGTGTGTGGGAAGGGGCTTGGGATGGCTGCATCTGGGCTTTCCCCCCCCCCCCCCAGAGGGAAACAACAAAGTCCAGTTTGTGAAGGAGTTCCCCGGGGCACTAACGTCGAGTGTGAATCCTCGTTAGCCAGTTGCTTCCCCAGCCTGTGCTCTCTTTGTGGGAGCTCACACTGGTCACGTGTACTGGTGGACGGGGACTTGTGTTCTTCAAAACCCACCAGGCCTGTGGCTGGTGCAGGGTCAGAAGGGCCGGGCCCCATAAGATGGCACGGGCCACCTCTTGCCGTGTGCCTCTGCCAAGTCCTTGCTGAGCAGCAGTGAAGGTGGGACACCGTGTGAGCAAGGACAGTGTGCTGTTCACGTGTCCCTTGCTCATGTTGGAGCTAGATGATCTTTAAGGTTGCTTCCAGCCCAAACCATTCTATGATTTAACGGTTGAAAATGGAGCACAGCCCCTGTTTCCAAGATGGTCATGGAATAAAGGTCCAGGGAGAGGAGGGTGTTTGTGTTGCAGGAACTGCAGTGTCCAGCTATTGCTAGAGGGGACGTGTGGCAGCTTCACTTGCTTCCTGATGTGACTTCTCATCCTGTGTTTTGAGTAGCTTCCAGAGCAGAAGACACTTGACAGCATTGTTCAGTCCAGCTAGAGGGACAGGCCACGTTTTGTGTTCAAATCCTGTCTAAAACAGCTGTGACTTTTTGTCAATGAATTTGGTCAAATGTTGATGAGGTGTGAGAGCATCAACTGTAAACGTGGGGGAGGAAAGCAGGAAAGCTAAATGAGAACTGAGGCAAATATAGTTGCTATATCTAGCGAACCTGGAGCAGGTCAATAAAAACACCCCAGGGAACTGAGCTTGCGCTCTGGCAGCCGATAAGCAGGGCAAGAAGTTGTGCAGCCCCTTAAAAATTGTGGAGGTGTAAAAATCATGTGGGGAAACTGCCTGCAATTAAAGGCTTAAAAAAAAAACCCAACAGGATTCCTCATCTGAATGTCTTCATGGGACACCAGGTCATTTAGTTCATCAACGTTAGTTCATTTTGGTGGTGGTGGGTTTCAGTCTCTTCCTTGTCACCAGCACTTAGCAAAGCAAAGCCGGGAGCAGCGTGACTGTACTAGAAGGTTGAATTAGTGATACAGGCTCTATAGCCTGCTGGAAAACTCTGTGTGAGGGTGTATTGTGCAGGAGTGTGACCAGGCCCCCTCCCCCTATTGGATAGGAAGGAAGGAAAATGGAGTCTGATAAGAATTTTTTTTTTTCTCTTGCTCTGTCAGCAAATTTTTTCCTTCTGGATTGTTTATTGGTAGCCAAGGTTATATTAATGCACTGGAAATATGAAACTTCTCAAACAGGAAGAGAACGGATGAAATATCTTACAGATGCTTTTCTTAGGACAGAACAGATGCATGAGAGCACTGGAGGCTTGGGGATTTTTTGGTCTGACCCTGTCACTAAGCTGTGTGAGCGGACTGTAATTTTATTGTTCTGATACAGCACTGAGCTTTATGGCGATAAAGGTTACAGAATCATCAATTCAGACTGGAAGGGAATTCTGAAGGACATCTGGTCCAGCCTCCTTTCAGAGCAAGGCCAACTTCAAAGTTGGTTTAGAGCCTCACTATCTCTGAGGATGGAGTTTCCACCACCTATCCAGAATCGTGTTGCATGGATTGTCCCAGCTGAAGAAGTCCCCTAAATAAAAGGCACATGAAAATGAGGAGAGAACAAGGGTCAGTGGTTCACTAGTGATGTTTGGCAGAGAGAAGGGGATGGTGCAGTGGGTGTACATTGCTTCACAGCCCTAGATATGATTAAAAAGTCCAACGGGGATGAAACGTGCTGAACATTGAGTTGAAAGTGGTCGAGATCTCCTGTGGTACACCAGGAGAGGAGTCTTGCTTCTCCTTTAGTGAGCTGACATGCACTTTCTTGCTGACTCTTCTCTTCCCTTCATGTCCCACTGAAGTTTTCCCCAGTGTGCTCCTTTTCCTTGCACTGTGTTTCTGTGTCTTGCTCTTGCTTCTGTTTTGTCTGGTTGTGCAAACTAATGCAAACAGTACCGCTTCTTTTGGAGGCTGCAAAATGCTTGTTCTGACTGTGGCAATCCCACAAACTTCTTTTGCAGTCAGGTGTTTTTTTTTGTAATGCCAGAGTAGCAGTGGAGTATGAGCTGTGAGGTGGGATCAGTGTGGCTTTTGTACCGTCAGCAATATATGGAAGAAGGTGATAGCTCATGTTGGATTTCAAGAGGGCATGCAGTAGGATCTTTGAAAGAAAGATGTTCCTTTCTCACCCCCCTCACCCTCAAATCTGTGCAGCTATGGACGTAAGAAAATGTTTGTTGTGTGAAAGAAATGGCTGGTTGGAAGGTGGGAAAGAAGTGAGAGATAGTAGTGAGTGGCTGGTTTTCATGGTCCAGGGAGGGCAGCCCTGCACTGGGCCTCTGCTCCCCAGTGTTTTATTCTAAATGACCTCGATGAACAGCACTGCAGAGATGTACTGAATGGCTGAGAACAGTGAACTTTGGTTTCTAGAGCCATTTGAGGTTTCCCAGGGAGCCCAAGACGTCCTCATTATGGAGCTGGCAGATGTGGCATAGGGATTCTAGGAGACCTGTGCCTTCGGGTGCCAGCTGGGATGCCCTTGGACCTAAAATGGGTCTAGATGCCTGAGTTTAGGGAACAGAACATTACTGGAAAGGGCTGCAGGCTAAAAGAATGGTTGCAGTTCAGTGTGCAGTGATGCAGATGAAGAACAATAGTCCAGGATTTACATATGTGTTGGTGGGTTTGAAGGAAGGAGATCTTGGGCATGTGGCAGTTATGTGCCACAGTGACCAAAAGGCAAGTAAGATGCTAAGATTTAGGAAGGCACTGAAGAACAGAACACAGTCACTGCAGAGATCCCTGGTGTGCCTGTATCTTGAAAACTAGCTCTGGTCCCTGCAGCTCTAAAAGGATGTTTTAGAAATGCAAGAGGCAGAGGGAAAGGTAGTGCAGGTGATCAGAAAGGGGGATGGTTTCTGTCTCAGGCATGACTGAACAGGCTAGGACTCTTCTGCTCGTGAAGGAGGTGGCTGAACAGGCTGTGATGGAGGTCTGTAAATCTGGGGGGTGTGGAAAACATTGTCTTTTACTGGACAAGAGTTAAGGGTTAGTACACGAAACAAGCAAATGAGAGGTTTCAAGCAAAAAAGATTTAGTTTTTTGCACAGCTAGAGAAAGTCCTTGCTACAGGAAAACGCTGGATGCTCTGAGTTTATGTAGGTGAAAAAAAAAACCCCAAACTTTAGCCTGTGATGGAAATTTGTTGTATGACAATCATCTGATACACCTGAGCTAACAGTTGCTGGGTGCTAGGGCGGTAGCACTAATAGTGCACAGTCAGCAGCACAAGTTAGAGGCATGAAGGAACATCTTGGGAGCCAGTAGGTGGTTTGAGTGTGATCAGCGGTGCAGGCCTCCTGTGAGGAAGGTTACAAGTGTCTATGAAGTGTTTGGTACTTCCCTTGATAAACATCTCTGGTTTTTGAGGTCTCAGGAGAGCAGATCTTGAGCATGGTCAAAGAGATTTGATTCTGTAGTTGAAATTTCTAGTCAAGGAGGGGGTGAGAAGTGGTGGTTGTTGAAGCACCAAGGCATTTCTGCAGCCAGTGAAAGGCCTGAACACTGCAGGATGGTTCTCTGCGTGGGGTGTGCAGATGGGGTGCTGAGTGAGTTACTGCGTGTGATGGCCAGAGGGTTTGTATGCCGAGAACTTAGTCTGGGTGACTGTTTGCCATGAAATATGTTGTGTCCTTGGACAGCTGAGCTTCCAGGGTCAATGTAGTTGTGTCTCTAGGTATTGCTGTTCCTCACATAGTTACTGCTAGAGCAGGATGCAGAGCAGAGACGGAGTGAGAGTGAGTAGGCAGTCTGATAAATGCAACTATGAATGCAAACCTCTTGAGTGGCTCCAGGTGGCTGGGGACACCATGTGACTAACATGGATCTTCCAGCTTCACTTTGGGCTTCTGGATTTGCATCAGTGCTTCAGGGTTGGTTTTGGGTCTGGTATTGGCCTCTCTGCCCGCTGTGAGCAGAGCTGGAGACTGTGGGATATGCACGCTGCGGTCCCCCAGCTGAGCTGGCCAGGCTGACGTGCCAGCTTCTTTTGGGTGTTGTGGTGTTCATCAACACAGCTTCCAGATTTTATTGACCCAGGCACCTCCATGCTCCCCTGATGCTGGTGTCTTGGTGCAGCAGGCAGCTTTAGAGAGTCACAGCGTGCCTGACACGCTCTGCCACGCACTGCCTGCTGTGCGTGTGTCCTTCTGGGACTTGGTGGGATTGGACCCCGTTCTCCAATGTGGCTGTATCATTCTGCCTGCTCTGACCATGATTTCATTCTGTTTGTCTGCCTCTTTAGTGATGGTCCCATCTGTCGAATCTGTCATGAAGGTGGAAATGGGGAGGGACTGCTTTCCCCGTGTGACTGCACAGGAACACTGGGCACCGTGCACAAGAGCTGCCTGGAAAAATGGTTATCCTCCTCCAACACAAGTTACTGTGAGCTCTGCCACACAGAATTTGTTGTAGAAAGAAGACCGAGACCTTTGACAGAGGTACTGCTTTCTTCCTGCTTCACTTTTATTTCCTTACCATTTGAGAGAAAATGACTGATTTGCCCTGCTGTCCCTGTGGTTCTTGCTGTCTGCTCCTCCTCGCAGTACCTCAGCACTCACAAAGAACAATTTGTTTAGCGAGGTCACGTCTCCTATCAGGCCAAGTGATGTAGTTGCAGTAGCAATGTTTGGGGCAAGTCTCAACCTGTGAACCTCCCACATGCTACCTACCAGTGGTGGACTGTAGGACTACAGGAAACATTGCTCTTGTAGATACACTCTAATGCCTGAGCATCGAAACGCAGAGGTCACCATGTGACTGAGCAAAATATGAAGCTCTCAGAAATATTCTTTTTTCCTGTTAGTTTTAATCTTATCTCAGTGTTGCATCAGTGCAGCTCTCTTGCAGTTGACTTCTTGTCATGTTCTGCTCTGAAAAGCAAGATGTGGAATTGCTGATTTTGTTCATAAAAGACCCGTCTTCCCTTGACTGGTATTCATGTGTGCTTCAAAACCTTTGGGTCTTGCTTCTTCCTGCTGCCCTGTGTTCCCTCTGGTTGTAGGAGAAAGCAGGACATGGTTCAACCAGTCCTTATGTTCCTCCTTTTGCTGACCATAGAGGGACCAGGTTCCTGATGGGTTCATCAACCTCCCAGAGTTGGAAGGTACAATCCAGGCTCTGGGTGGTGGGTTGGGCTGGTTTTGGTTGTTTTTTTTTATCACAAGGCTCTCTTCATTCTCCTGTTTAGGCAGTCTGCTGTGCTCACATTTCAGACTTCCTTTGGCCCCTAAAGTTTATAGCAACTGTCTGTAATGCAGCTCTTTACATGTCGGGAACAAGGGCAGTTTGGCCCAGGCCATCTTCTGATCTCAGAATTCAAGTGTACATCCCCAGAGAGGAGTCAGTAAATCAGTCAGTACAAAAGGCTGTAATGGGTTGTTTTAGAAGATGGTTTAATCTGTCTAAATATGTGTGAGTTGTGCTGGCAGGTGAGCAGGCGATGTTGATGGTGCTGCTGGACTATGTAGGAGGGTGTTGCTGGCATACCTGAGGTCCAGCCTAGAAGGTCAAAGCAAGGTCCTGCAGCCCTCGCTGCCCACACCCCATTCAGATCCCATTCACTGCCTGTGAAACTGCAGGGAGGCCCTTCTCTGTGTCCGCTTGCTGCTCCCTCGGGCTTGAGTGTTCATTCAACACAATGTGCAGCTGCAGAGAAGCATCAGTCTGCAGGTGGGGACTTAGTGAACAATTTTGGGAGTCCTACAGCCATCAGCAGTGAGAGAAGTCACTGTCCCACATGACATCCTTGTCTCTAAATTGGAAACCTGTGGGTTTGATGGATGGACCACTCGGTGGATAAGGAACTGGCTGGATGGTCTCACGCAAAGAGTTGTGCTTAACAGTTCAATGTCCAAGTGGAAACCAGTGATGAGTGGTGTCCCTCAAGGGTCGGTGTTGGGACTGGTGCTGTTCAACATCTTTGTCAGAAACATGGACAGTGGGATTGAGTGCACCCTCAGCAAGTTTGCTGACGACACCAAGCTGTGTGTTGCGGTTGATGTGCTGGAGGGAAGGGATGCCATCCAGAGTGACCTTGACAGGCTTGAGAGCTGGGGCTGTGCTAACTTCATGGAGTTCAACAAGGCCAAGAGCAAGGTCCTGCGCCTGGGTGGGGGCAACCCCATGCACAAATACAGGCTGGGGGTAGAATGG
>NW_010311096.1:19842-29372 GCF_000700745.2 Antrostomus carolinensis
GCTTGAGACCAGCTCTGAAGAGAAGGACTTGGGAGTGGTGGTGAGTGAGAAGCTGAACATGAGCCAGCAATGTGAACTGGCAGCCCAGAGGCCAATAACCGTGTCCTGGGCTGCACCCAGAGCAGTGTGGGCAGCAGGTCGAGGGAGGGGATTCTGCCCCTCTGCTCCGCTCTCCTCAGACCCTACCTGCAGTGCTACCTCCAGTGCTGGGGCCACCAACAGCAGAAGGACATGGACCTACTGGAGCCAGACTCTTTTAGCCTGGCAGCTATCAGAGGTTTGTCGGTGCCTGCCACCAGCAGTGTGTGTGGGGAGGCAAGGGTTAATTCTGATTTGTAACTGTGACTGTTCTTGTCTGCTCTCTCCTTCCCCTTGCTCCATCAGTTGGATTAAAACTGAGTCACAACTGGAATTCTAAGTTACTTTTCCCATCTCTGTTTCCATTCCCATCAATTTTAGAGGCGATTTCCTTTCCCTTCCCACCTCCCTCGAGAAACAACACCTGCCCCCTCCTCCTTCCTGCAGTCTCCAGCTCTCCTTCACACACTCCCATCTCCTCCGGGCACCCAGCAAGCCTTGGAGGGGAACAGAGCCCCTCAACCTAGGGAAGCATTCAAACTTCAGTTTGCAAAACTGATATTCAGTTCTGATGATTGTTCAATTTACAGCTGACTGTCATTGACTTGACAGCCCCAGACAGGAAAAGGCTTTAGACTGCAGAGCTAAACCAAACCATGAATTTAGCAAAGCAATTTGTGAGTGTTACATCAGTGGTCAGCGCTGTCTGAGTCCTTATCGCTTTTCTCTCAGCTGCTAAAATGTATAAAATAGTTCTTTGACCAAAAGCTCACAAATTATTGTCTTGGGGGTTGAAAACCACTGCTTTAAAACATTGGGGAAGGGCCGTATCTTGACTTTGAGGACACACTGCAGACAAGCCCAGTAACAGTGAGCTTGCCAGGGCTTATGTGGGCCAAAACTTTGAGTGCAGATTTCAGATGTTTTAGCTTAAGAGCTAGTAAAGTATTCGTGCCCAGAAACAAACACATGGATGTGTGTTTAGCCACAGTTCACGGATGCTGTAGCACCTCGTAACAAGTACAGGCTTAGAAAACTGCTTACTTGAGAAAAAGCTCAAAGACCAGTGTGTACTGGAGGAATTTCTTCTCTCACACTGACGTTTGTGGCTCCAGCTTGCTGGGACAGTGTGAAAGTCATGGGTCCTCCGTGCACCTTCCTGCCTGTACTCCAAGGTGGATGAGTGAGCAGCTCAGGACAATCAAATTTTAATTCCTGGTGAAATCTGTGAAGAGCCTGTCTGAGCTGGAGCCTGTAAGGGTGTGGTGACCAACAAGCAATCTGTGAATGTTGAGAGGTGATGGGTGGGCAGCGTTTAATGAGCCTCAAATGCAAGAGAAATGCCACTGGGTTTTCAGAGAGGAGGAGACCCCTCAAGCCGTTCCTGATAGCTGTCAAAGGCTTTGGGATGTGAATTATTTGTTACTTCTCATGTTTGGGGACTGTCTGTGATCACAGCGAAGGGGATGATCTGCCCTGTTTGGTGTCTCCTGTGTCTACCAGGAGCACATAAAGTGCCGTTCATGCCTTGTGAGTTTGGAGGCTGGTAAGGACTTGATGAAAACTCACCAGTTAGCCCGAGAGTGATCCAGCCGAGCCTGATGTGCAGCTTGCCATCATCAGACAGCCCTCGAGCGATTCCCTTGCCTGTGGATCATTGGCAGCAAGCTTTTTCCCTGCCTTGAGGAGCAGCATGTAGCCTGGTTAATAAATCCCCTGGTAGCAGCCAGCTCCTGCTCTTCCCAAGGGGCCAGCAGTGCTTCCCCACCGCATGTCGGAGCACTGTGAGTCTGGTCTGAGCCGCTCCGAGCAGCGCGTGTGCTGGGTCTCTACAACGATTCCCTTGCCTGTGGATCATTGGCAGCAAGCTTTTTCCCTGCCTTGAGGAGCAGCATGTAGCCTGGTTAATAAATCCCCTGGTAGCAGCCAGCTCCTGCTCTTCCCAAGGGGCCAGCAGTGCTTCCCCACCGCATGTCGGAGCACTGTGAGTCTGGTCTGAGCCGCTCCGAGCAGCGCGTGTGCTGGGTCTCTACAACGAGGTTATGAGTGGAGGGCTCTCACTAGAGCAAAGTGGCTCACCTGGCTGGAAAGACCATCTGTTGTTCTTGTACTACTTCCACCGTGCTGATCCCTGCCTAGAGTCTGGGGAAAACTTCCTGGAGTTCAGTTTCTCATTTTCCTTGGAAGTTGTTAGAACCACTCTGAGCTTCTGCACCACTGAAATCTGCGCTCGTCAGAAGGGGTGACAGTGACTGTGCTTCACCATCTGATGTTTGCTTGGGCTTTTTGTTCACTTCAAGGCCAACTGAGAGAGCTTGGCCGCGTTCTGAAACGCGCCTGCTCTTGGCAGAGGCTCTGCGCTAAAGCCAAAGCCCTTGGGGGGGTTCCTTTTCTGGAGCCCCCAACGCAAGAGAGACATGGAGCAGCTAGAACGAGTCCAGAGGAGGCCACGAGGATGATGCGAGGGCTGGAGCACCTCTCCTATGAGGACAGGCTGAGAGAGTTGGACTGTTCAGCCTGGAGAAGAGAAGGCTCCAGGGAGACCTTCTAGTGTCCTCCCAGTACCTGAAGGGGCTACAAGAAAGCTGGGGAAGGACTTTTCATAAGGGCAGTTAATGACAAAACAAGGGGAAATGGCTTTAAACTGAAAGAGGGGAGGTTTAGATTAGATATTAGGAAGAAGTTTTTCACTGTGAGGCTGGTCAGACACTGGAACAGGTTGCCCAGGGAAGTTGTGGATGCCCCCTCCCTGGAAGTGTTCAAGGCCAGGCTGGATGAGGCTTTGAGCAACCTGGTCTAGTGGAAGGTGTCCCTGCTGCTGGCAGGGGGGTTGGAACTGGATGATCTTTAAGGTCCCTTCCAACCCAAACCAGTCTGGGATTCTGTGATTCTGAAAGAGCTGATAACCGCTCCGCCGGCTTGCTGGCACTTTCCATTAATACCCTCTGCCTGCAGTCTGCTGTAATCTCATCCCCACACTAGATTGGGCCGAAACTCTTCACCAAATACTTTTGGGAAGTGTCATCCCCAAGCTGTTCATCTGTTTTGGAGAAGAGGGTCAGGGAAGGAGGCTGCTTAGTCATTTAAAAATGATGCGGTTCCCTCAGCATTCTTATCAGAGCAATTCTCTGCTCCTCTGTTGCAGGGAGGGGTGGGAGCATTTTGAAGCTTTCAGGGAAGTGATGCTCATGTGCGAGTGTGCTGCTTAATAGCTCTGATAAAAATCCACTGTTCCCCAAGTAAAACTGAGAAGTCAAAAAAGAAATTAGTGAGCAGAGAAGGAAAAACTGGATGGAGACTAGGACTGGGAGCAATGTGGGAACACGTTTTATGTCAGTGGTGTCGATGAAAGGGTCTGTCCCAGGTGTGAAAGGCTGTCCAGGCATCCTAACTCTACTACCATGTGGCCACTGTGAAACCCACAAGACAATTAGGTGACATGCTACCTGCTGATGTTTCTCACAGGAGAAAGCAGCTAACTTGCTGTTTGCTCTGCCATGTCCTACCTTTCCATTCTGGGGAGATTTAGAGCTGCTCGAGGTGGCTGTGGTGGTCACTGGCCCTCAGCCTCATGACAAACAGGGTCTGTGTGTGTTTGAGGAGCCTTCAGGAGGAGAGAGGCTGAGAGCTGACTGCTGACTGGAGGAGGCATTTTGGTGAACTCTGTGAGGAAGCTACATGGTCACGTTGAAATACTTCTGCAGAAGCTGCAGAACGTTCTTGGAAGTCAGGAAATGCCACAACCAAAATTGCCTTAGTTTTTATTTCAGTCCTCTTGTATATCTGCATTAGAGTGTGGTCTCTATGTGGTCACAGACTGAGTTATCCAGGATCAGTGCATGGGTGAAAGATGCCCACTAGCTAGCTTTGTGTATCCCACTGTGTTGTGTGGCTGTGTGCTCCTGTATCCTGCTCACAAGCCAAAATTATTCATTTTCCCATGGGCTTCTCTGAGGTATTTATTTCTGTGCTCTCTGAGCTCTTCACAAACAGTAATTTAATTTTGCAGCCTCCTTTAGGGGGAGGGAAGACAGCAACCTTGTTCAGCATGGATTAAAGAGAATTTTTTAATAGAAGTGGATTTTTATTTTCTTTAAGCAGCCATTTATTTATGTTGTGATCTGTTCAGTGTAAAAAATAGTAACAGTGTTCGCTGCCAGTGTGCCTGATCTCTGAACCGGGAGCGGGGGACTCGGCTGAGCCCAGAGCCAGCTCTGGCAGCCATGGGCTGGCCCACGAGTGCGGGGAGGAGATCTCCTGCAGTTCAGCCTAGTTCAGTTATTTTTTAACTAAGAAGCTGATTGAAAGCTGAAAAGGCCAGGAAAGGCTTTTGTTAATGGTTAGGCTGTGAGATTGATGGGCTGAGTGCTTTCCTGGGGCATGTTTTGAAGCAGTGCAGGTGAAGATGGAGAGTTGAACTGCAGTCCCAAGTGCCTGGGGAGGGTCTGTAGCCAGAGGCACAGGGCACTGCCACGCTGGTACCTGTGCTGTGAAAGGCCAGAGTGGCTTCTGCTTAGCTCTGACATGATCTCCAGCACAAGAAGGTTGTGGACTGGGGCTCTCTAGTGAGAAGCATTTCCCAGGCAGAGAACAGGATGGCCAAGCCTTGGAGTGGGATGGTTTTCCAGTTCTTGACTTTCCTACATCAATGTTAGTTTAATGTGCATCTGTATATTTGGAGGGAAGTGATCTGAATCCATGAGACTCTAGCCAGCATGGCTGGGATAGTCAAAAATTGCAAAATAGGTTCAGTGTTACCTGGGAGACTTCAGCAGTGGATATTTAGATGAAATGTTCAAACCTTAAGTTTGTGGTGCATACAGCTTTCCTGAAACGGGTGGTTTCTTCTTTGTTCCAATACTGTTAGGCACAGAAAATGCACAGTTACTGCCTAGGATTCATCTTCAGTAAAACATCTGTATCTTTGCTGTCCAGAGCATTGCAGAAGTAGCACAGGCCTTTGGAACTGAAGCACTGCTGCAGTCTAGACTGCTCTTTCTCCCAGGCCAGGAATGGTCACACAGTTCTCTAGGCAAGGTTAGGTTTCTTTGCCCTGACTTTTTATACCTTAAATCTGCCTCAGCCAGAGCTTGTTCTTTAGAGTCCTATAGTCTATGGAGAGAAGGAAATGCCTCTTATCATCAGTTAATTCCTGCCTCCTTAAAAACCTAAGTTAGGATGGGTCACCTTGTATGAAGGTCCCTGCCTTTTTCTGGTGCTGAGAGAACCGAGGTAAGTGCTGTTACAGGCAGCTCACTGTACGAGTCTGTGTCCTCCTCTTAGTGTTCTCCTTTCCACCTAAACTCCATTCTTTGGTCTGTGGCTAAATCCATCACAAACCTGTTTTCTCACACAAAATGCTCTCCCTGCTGAAGACGCTTTGTCCTCTGCGATTCCAGGCAGAGCTGCATGGATTGAGACATTTGGTACAGTATTGGATGCGTCGTGGTTTGGGGTTTTTTTTTATTGAGGGTGATGCTGTGGCCTTGTTTCTACAACCAGAAGCAAGTGTGGCCGTTCTGCACGGCTCCTGGTCTTCTCCCAGCCTGCAGAGGAAGGTGGGAGCACCAGTGGGTCCATGT
The DNA here is from genome assembly GCF_000700745.2 of Antrostomus carolinensis. Taxonomy (NCBI): domain Eukaryota; kingdom Metazoa; phylum Chordata; class Aves; order Caprimulgiformes; family Caprimulgidae; genus Antrostomus; species Antrostomus carolinensis. Next base: position 25,503 of record NW_010311096.1, read on the forward strand.
TTTGGGTACCTGAGCTGACTCCTGCCCATTTGAGCAACCTGGTCTAGTGGAAGGTGTCCCTGCTGATGGCAGGGGGGTTGGAACTGGAAGCTGAAAGCTTTAAGGTCCCTTTCAACCCAAACCATTCTATGATTTACCCTCTCTGCTTTCCACGGTTACCAGCAAAAGTATTTCCTTCCTGTAGCTGCCTTGTTTTGTGTATTTTGCTGTGGCACTGACTTCTAATTTCTTATTAATTCATTAACCAATTGATCTGAGGAATCAAACCTTACAACTTGTAGAGAGTTATAAAGTAGGTGTGTTTTATCTAACTATATTTTATATGTTCACTTGTCACACTTGTAAAGTGTTTCAACTTTAACCTGTTGTTAATTTTGTCCCCTCTGAGTGTTTCTAAATGGGTTTATGCGAAACACCACCTCCACCCAGAGAGACTCCCGTTCCAGGCCGTCTGCCCGAGCTGCGAGTCAGCTTTGGTTTCCCACCTCGTTTGGCTCACACTGCCCATCCCTGCCCGGCCTGGCGCAATCCTGCTGTTGGGCAATCGGTGACGTGGGTCTGTGCCGAGCACCCGAGGTCTCTGCGCGGAAATGTCCCAGGCTGGCAGCTCGGGCAGGCGTTGGGGCAGCAGTTGTTTAATCACAGTAAAATGTCAGTCCGTGTTAAAGAGGAAAGATGCATTTTTGTCCACACATCATGTAAATCCTAAGGAGAGGAACCCAGGGGTTACAGGGCTCAGCTCTGAGAGTGGGCATGAATTTCTGGTGCTGAGGCCAAGGCTCTGGCTTTGCTAAAATTACCAGGACGTCGAAAGCCAACATATCCTGCTGGTAAAAGCTAATGAGTGTTATGCATGACTTGTTCATAATGCTTCTCTAAACATTTTAATACCTTTGCTAAAGCAAAACTCATTTGAGACAGCTCACTAATTCCAAAAAAGATTTCTCTGTGAATCAGTCACCACTGGAGCAGTTTAGCCAGACCCTTTGTTCCCACATTTCTGTCCTTGCAAGCAGGTCTTGTGATGGAGCCCCAAGAAAACTCTGCTTCCATGTCTTCAGTGCTGGTGCTTTCCTGCAATATATCTGTTAACATGTTTTATTTAAAAATGGCAGCTTTAGTAATATTTGCATGTCCCCATGCCTCTGCAAAACAGCTCCTTCCCAGGGTAGTGTGCAGGAGAGGAGACTGCCAGCTTTTTGCTGCTACTGTTTTTCTTTGGGTGTTATTATGCAATTTTGCTTAAAAGATGCTTATTTTTCACTTGCTGCTAATACTTTTGGTTTCCTTAAGTTGGATATTTATATTTTATATAGGTCAGTGGATTTTTTTGTTTGTTTGTTTGGGTTTTTTGGGGTTTTTTTTTTGTCTTGTAAGGAAAGTACGACTTCCAAACACAACTGTCGCCTGCAACAAAGCATGTTTGAAATTCTTAGAGGTGTTTGCTTGGCTGTGTGGGTCACGCTGGAGTGTGGGACACCTCTCGTGGGTCTGCCACGTGCAGCCTTTCTGCTCCGTCTCACTAGGCTCCTGTACCTCCGTAGCTGTGGGAGGTGCTGCTGGGATGTCTCCTGCACAAGCAAAGTGAGGTTTGCAGGGAACAATAGTGATATTCTTAATACTCCTGCTTGTGTTATTAGGAAAAGAAATTTTGCCTCTGGGCGCAGCACCCGGTGCAGCAATCGCTCCGGTTCAGAGAACTGAGATGTGACGTAAACTCTCCCCCACCCTTCCTCCAGCCTTATCTTCCTTGCAGACAGACTTTTTTCTTTGCTTTCCTTGAACTCTATTGCTGAACTCACTGCACTGTTCTCCATCTTGTCTGTGCTCCTATACCCCCTTCCCCAGCTTTTCTCTCTCCTTTCTCAGTGCAAGCCCAAGCTCACTCCTGTATATAGTGAAAAATGAATCACTCTTGGCTCCGGCTGAGTCCTGTTCCTCTCTCATCTCTTCCTTTCTCCCTTTACTTGCATTTGCTATCTGGAGATGCTCTTCTCAGATCCCACCATAGATCTTCTTGATATTTCTCTGTGCAGTCCCTGGCACTGTTCTGCAAACCTGGAATGGCCTCTTTGGGGCCAAAACTGGAAGTATTCATCCCTGTGCTCTTGGCCTTTACCAGCACCAGTCTCTTTGTTGCATGTCCATCTTCACCACTTTGTCCAGCCCTGTCTGCGCTCTGAGGACCTAGAGGACCTGCCTCCAGTGGGGTTTCTCTGGGGAGCAGCTGCCAGTGGTGCTGTGATCTCATATTTGTGCACGTTATGTCGTGGTGTGGCACTTCCCATGGTGACACCAACCACAGAAGCACCTGCTGCTGTGTAGGAGAGTGACCAGCAGCGCTGCTTGGGCTAGTTCTTCCCCTGTCCACCATTTCTAGTGCTCCTGCAGCTCTTGTTCTCCTTGGGTCAGCCCCGTGCCCTGTGCTGGAGCTGGGCTAAGTGCATCAGGAAGGCTCTCGTGTTGGTACATGGAGAGATTCAGCTTGTTGAGGTTTGTGGAGCATCAGCAGCAGGCGGTTGAGCAGTGGGGAAAGGAAGATGAGGAGGGACAACTTTGCGCCATTTAACTGCTCTGCTTGCAGGGCTGGGGATGTTTCTGGGTCTTGGCTTCCTGAACTCTGGATCCTCTGTCAAAAAACATCCCTCCTCACCTTGGTAGAGGAAAGAAAACCATCCTGCTGGGGCTGCCCATGGAGCTCGGTGGCCTGCAGGGAGGTTTTAGTGGATGCCCAGGGAGGGGATGTGACAGTCCCTCTTTTGAAGCAGCTTTTTTTTTTTTTTGATTCAACATGTTTCTCGGGGCAGGGACAGGGCTAATTGTGCTGCTGTGAATCAAGGTCATGTTTTTCTTTCTGGCTTATATAGCCAGGCACCAGGTCCACAGTGAAAGGAAATCGACAGGCGCCTGAGCAGCCACAGGCTAACGATTTGGTGTACAGAAAGGACACGGGATGTTTTGTAATGCAGCTGGCTTCACACAGCCAAATACTCCTGTTGTTGCTGCGGCTTGCATCATACCAGAGCTGTGAAGCATGGGGGGAACTTTGCAGCAGGGTCAGCTGGTGAGATTGGCAGGTCACGCTGGTTCTGAACGGTGCTCACCAGAGTGGATGGTCCAGCTGCGAGACTGGGAGAGACCTGAGCACATGCTGACCAGAGACTGTTGGTCCCATCTGTGCTGGTACCACATTGTGCTGGTCCCACTTGGCGTGGGACTGCCATCGGCTGGCACGTGAATGCTGCACGCAAGGTGTTTCATGAAACAGGGGCTAATAGCTCACAGCCGTGTGTGTTTTGCAGCACAGGGTAAGTGAGCTGTAAAATATCGATGAAAGCTTGTTCTAAAGCACTTGTTTATAACCCCCCAGAAAGACTGCCAGGTGCTGGGCACTGCTGGGACAGTCCCACATCCATCCATTCCCCTTGGTCCCAAGTGGCAGAATGCAGCCCAGCTCCAGACGTGTGGAGTAGCAGATGCTGGGATGGGAGACTGCTCTATTCTGCTTTGAGCTCTACTTTTGGCTTCCAGAGGAGCTGATGATGTCCTGGTGCATTTTTCTGCATGCTCTCCTCCTGTGTTCCATTACCTGGGGCTCTCTCTAGTTTCATGGGCACTGCAACACCCAAAGATCAGATACTCATCATCCCCTAGCCCTGCTGTGGGTCTCAGAAATGAACTCCCTTCCACATCCCTGCTGATCCCACTAGAAAGAACGTCTGGGAAAGCTTCAGGATTGTGCTGAAGGACAAAGAAATATGGTTGTACCCAGAAGAACTTCTTGTCACGCAAGCAGAGAGAGGTTGTTTCCAGCGGAGTGGCTGGGACCCAGCTCATGGCCGAAGTCGGCAGCAAGCAGCCAGCTCTACC
>NW_010311096.1:29488-32599 GCF_000700745.2 Antrostomus carolinensis
ATTGTTTAATCTGACTGACCACTTTTTGGATTGTTTGCAAGGTTTATTTTAAGTCCTGTATGCACTAATGTGAGGCTGTGCCAGAAACCCTGCGCCCTTAGGGTGGCTTTTTGTATTCTTTTTTGACTGTGTCAGTGCATATTGGCAAAGTAAATCAACTGCTTCAAAAGGAAATTAATTTGCTTCCTGCCTTTACATGTTTGGCTCCCATCTTAGAGAGGAAGAAGGAGTTTCAAAGGTCACAAGGAATATAAATAGAATAAGATGCAGTAAAATACCTATCTGCCTTCAGTCCCTGAGGTTCTTACTGTATGAGGGTCAAAAGTGACCCAAGATGTCCTCTTACAGGGGGCCAGGGTGCTAAGGGGACTGCTGCTAAGGGGATGTTGGTCCAGTTGGGGTAATTCAGGATTCACCTGAGCTGGGGCAGCCCTGTGCTGATGTGTGTGGGGAAAGCCAAGTGCACGTCCGGGAGTTTAAATGATGGGGCTGCCAACGCAGTGTTTGTAGCAGCAACTTTGCTGCAGGAGCAGCTTTATTGCATAGATGAGTTGCTGTCCACCCTCGCTTCCTCTTAGGGTTGCTCCGGACTGCGTGTGTGGTCCTTATCTTCCCCACACAGCTCATCACCACTAATCTCATCTGCAGAGCCACACAAGGGGTGACTTGCAGGTCTGTCTCCCTTCTCCCAGCTCCTTCTGTCCAAACCACAGTTGTGGCTGCTCTGAAATTCCCTTCTTGTTGTCTGGCCATCAAGTTGTGCTCAGTGGCTTTAAAAATGCTTTTAACTTGTCCTCTGTTATTGCAGGAGCACTACTTGGTCCCCAGATCGGTCTCTGCTCTTTAGCTCCCAGCTTGCTCTCTAGCTTCACTTGTTCTTGCTCTGTTTGGGTCTCCCCAATGCTTCAGGTCACATCTCTAAGATACCTTGCTCATCAATCCTCCCAGCTGAAGTTCCTGGTCAGGCTCTTACCTGTTGCTGCACCATCCTCTCCTGTGTTCTTGGCCAGCTCAGTGTCCCATTGCAGGTGTCTGCAGCGTGCTGCTGCCGTGGCTCTGACCACCTGAGCCACGTTGCCATCTCTCACTTCTCTTTCCCATTTCAACAAAAGTTGTCTGCACTTCTCCCCTCCTCACCCGTCTCGCTGTACATCCCTCATGTTATACTCTCTCCATAGCTAAATCTGCATTTAACTTGTGTGCACCCTTCCATGCTCCCCTTCAGGGCCAACACTTTCTGCTGGGCTTTCTGACCAGCCATGTCCTCAGGTTACCTGTGTTCTGTTTTGACCGGTGTGGTCTCATTAATTTCTTGCATACCGGCCACCACCCCTTCTGTATTGCTGTTTAAACTGTGATTTCCCTTCTAGGGAAGGAGCTTTGTGTGCACAGTTCTCAAATGGGTCCCTGCCTGTTCAAAAGTCCTATTCCAAGTCTGGCAGTAGGATGTGTCTGCCTGGCCCTGGCTGCCTTGGGGATATTCCCTTCCTTGCCCTGACTGTGCTTTTTTGATTATGTTCTCCAATTTTTTTTCTTGTTTTTTGAGGGGGGGAAAAAAAAATCCTAAGTGAGACCAGTTGTCCTTGTGCAGGAAAGAAGGAAGGATCTGGCAGCCCAGAACTCCCAGTAAAAATGTGCTGTAACAGCTCTGGATATTGGTAGGAACCACAGCTGCTTCCTATTCTAAAAAAGGAAAAGAAAGGCTGAAAATAGCATAGTCCCATGAAAATGAGAACAGTTGCTGTTGGTGAAGTCAGGTATCTAGAATGAACCCACACTGGAAGCAAGTTGGGACTCCTAAAAGTTGTGAATGTTTAGTGATCACCTGTTGAGGGAAACCTGCCTGCAAGAGAGCTGCATTCATTCTGCAACTTGCTAATTTTTTTTGAGGGCTCCAAGAGAAAAGTGCAAAGCCTTTTGGTAACACAAAGCAAAGTGCGGTCACCTCCACTGCGATGGATCACTTACTGCCTGGGAGACAAGAAAGCAAGTCTGAAAATGGGAAGGACTACACCAGCATCGATTCTGTCCTGGTCCTGGCAGGTCTCTTCTGCCTGTAGCATGGTGGCCAGCGGACGACCACCAGCAGTGGGAAGGTCTTTGGGATGTTGCAGTCATGAAGGTGGAGTTTTCAGCAGCTGCATCTGTAGGATCATGACTCATCCCTTCATGGTCACTTGGGATCCACTGAGATCTGGGAAAAAGCAATGGGGGATGTTCCCCCCGCCAGCTGAGCTCTGTGTCCCTCCTCACCCCACAGTCATGCTGCTTTTTCTTTGGAAATGGTCAAAGGCTTCTCTGGGAGAAAGATGCAGATTCAGGCTGAGGTTGTTCTGTGACAGAAAATGGGTTTGTGTTGCCTTCCTCTGCCAGGGCCAACCCAACACCGTGGCCCCTTGGCTGCTGTCCTGCTTTGTCTGCTCAGGTGCAGCACTTTCTTCTAATTATTCACTTTTTCTTTCCCCCTCTCCAATCTTGGTTTCTCAGTTGCTGAAGCAATACACTTTTTTCCTCTCTGTCATCCTCTCAGTGGGAATACTGGGTGCATGGGCGTTTGCATTCCCCACTGATGGCCCCGGTTGGGTGCTGGGCACCCTGGTGAGCAGTGCTGCTGTGGCTCCTTCAAGCCCCAAGGACAGTGCCACACCCTTGAGAGCTCCTCCTCTGTAGAGCTGTCTTGCATAGTCTCTCAGGTGGACCTGGGCTTTTCAGATTTGATTTATTTTTAACTCAGGAGTGAAATTCTAAAATGTCACAATTCTCTGAAAGAAACCAGAGGGCTGGATTTGGTTCAGCTGCCCTTATGGCTTGGCCTGGCCACAAACCCCAGTGCCCTGGTTTCCCGTAGCCCCTACACCAGTTGCAGAGTCCTGAATATGTTTCTGTTGAAGCTCAGTCCAAGATCTGTCAGATCTTTACTAAGCCAGGCTTTACTGAACGGACCTGCCTCTGTCTGTTAGCTGCTGCCTGCTCCTCTCTGCTGCAGTGAAGAGCCCAGGCAGCTCCTGTATTTACTGCTGCCTCCCCCTGCACCTCTTCTTCCGTTGTCTCTTCCCTTTCCCTTGTTGGTTACTTGACGCTCTCTAGCTCTACTCACAGAATCACAGAATG
>NW_010311097.1:0-14358 GCF_000700745.2 Antrostomus carolinensis
AGATGATCTTTAAGGTCCTTTCCAGCCCAAATGATTCTATGATTCTGTGATTCTAATACAAAGAATATTTCAGTTATCATAATTGTCCAGGGACTCCCTCTGTTTACCACTCAGTGTGCATAGATCATGCCCTTTTATTTTTTGAAGGGAAAAATTTTAATTTCACACTCAAGAGCAACATCACCAAGGAGATAAAAAATCTGGATAGTGAACAGCTGGAAGAGAAGTCTGTTCCGAGTTACAAGATACAAATATTTAGGTATAAACGTAATTATTTTAAAACCAAATTAGAAATCCACTCCCAGTTATTATAGCAGCTGGCATGCGGTTTTAAATAATCACTAATGCTTATTCAAAATTCCTATTTACATCTGTGGCCTCTTGAAAACTCTTTCCAAAAAAAAACTTGTAACCAGAAAACCTGAGATTTTGGGTTAGTAGAGAAACTCTGTAAAGTAATAGATCTTGAACCTTTCTTTCAACACTGTTGGTGTAGGAATCAGCACATAGACTTGCAGTATTATATGATTTTAAGCTATAGTTAGTTGAAATATTCACTGTAAATAAATAGGATGTAAATAAGTACATTGTTTTGTAATAATAAACCCAAAATTTGTAATTCTTTATTTGACATTTTCAGTCTGTGATTTAGCTTCTGTTTCTTTTTTCTTGCTCTCCTGATGGCTGACCCATCAATTATGGAATCTGCAAATATGTGTTTAGTTGGGTTTAAACATTTTTGGGGTGTGTGACCATTCTTTTTATTAATTTGAAGACTCCATTATTGTTACTACTTTAAATTAATGTACTAAGAAACAGAGATGGAGCTTTCTTATCTGTAAATTAAATTTGTCCTTTGGAAGCTGCTGGGACAACTAATCTTGGAAACTACTTCTGGGCGCTTGAAGGACAAGAGTCATCAGGTGTAGTCAACATGGATTCACAAAAGGGACATCATGATGAACCAGCCTTATAATCTTTTATGACATGACTAGTGTGGTGGATGAAGGAAGAGCAATGGGTATTTCTGCCTTGACTTCAGTAAGGCTTTTGACACTGTAGTGTGTAAGATTCTCATAGATTGATGAGTACGGAGTGGATGAGTGAAGTGGATTGAAAATTGGCTGAATGGACGGGTCCAGAGGCCAGTCATCAACAACATGAAGTCTACTTGGAGGCCCCTAGCCAGCAGTGTGTACCCCAGGGGCCAATACTGAATTCAGTCCTGTTCAACAACATCTGTAATGGTCTGGATGACTGGACAGGGTATACTCTCAAAAAGTAATCCGTGTAATACTCACAGTATGCTGGATATTTTTAGACAATCAATCCTCCTTGCTTTTATGTTTTATGAAATCCATTATTCAAAAGGAAAAATGAGGTGTTAGAAATCCCCCCTGAAGTGGCTTTTCCTTGTGAGCTGTGCACTCACCAACCTTATTTGTCAATAATCAGAAATGGACATGTGGAATGAATAGCTTGGACAATTTTTTTTCCATTGTGTGGGAACTCAGTTGTGCTGTCATGTAAATTTGAATTCTCTTTCAACTTCTATATTAGTTGGAGACTCAGTTTTTGAGGGAAGTAGAACTCTCACTACTTTCTTTTCAGTCGGTACTGGGAGACAAGAATTCTTAGACCATTGTCTGTCTGTTTATAAAGACAAATCAGGCTTGTGAATCTGGTTCAGTAGGTGCTAGAGGTAGTGACTAGCTTCTGATTTACATCTGAATAATCTGTTCTTTCTGAAGGTAGATTGCCAGAGGTCTCTGAAGAAATAAGAGAAATCAACAATAAGGACTTTTTTCAATATTGTCCAGGTATGGGAGGACAACAGGGGAATAGTAAGGGGAGTTAAGATGTCTGTTTTCCATTTTAGTGTTTAATATCAAATGCTTGAAAAGGCACGTTTCAAAGTGGGTCTTCATTTGAATGTTCCTAAATACCAAATACTGACTGCTGTGTTTAGTTGAATTGAAAATACTTGTCCTAATCTGCAAAAGAGTACTTCAAAAAGAGAAGTTAATTATCTAAGGCGACATACATAATTTTTGTGTTGTTAGGGATTGAATGGGCTTCCATGGATTTTTCTGTTCTGATTCCTGGGAATCATGAACTGCAACCGTTGCTGCAGTAATAGTGCAGACCTTTTACTTTAAGAGAAACTGTGTTCTAAGTCTGCTGGACTTCCAGTTCTTTAATGTTGGCTCCTATAGCCTACCCATAGGAAGGAATACTGCAGGTGTTCTTCAGACTGACTGTTTGAAACTGCTGTCAAGCTACAAATGTATGGTTCTCCTAGAAAGCTCATTGATGCGTCAGCAGCCTAGAACTCAAAATCCTGTGCCTAGCTTGGGAATGTGGGTTTTTTTGCTTCGTTTTGGTTTGGTTTGGGGGTTTTTTGTACGAATATGTGGTACAATTGCTAACAGAAAATACTATGGGTATAAATTTACTTAGCAAGCAAGGAAGCCACTCTTAGGAGGTCGGTCTCTTTGGATTTGATGCATTCTAAGTCAGTAACTCTTTTTTCTGAGTGTCATGTATTTTAAATTAATCAGTCTGGACAAATTGATGTAGGTTGACCAGGAACACAAATCACAAAGTCTGAAATTATGGATAACCATATTATTCTTCCTCTACCCATTTCAAGAACCCTCAGTAAGGGACTATAAATAGTGATAGGTCTTCTTTTGAGCCCTTGGACACTGTCTAAAGAATGTGTTTATTGCCTATTTTGTAAAATCTACTGCATGTAATGTTTCATAAAGGGAAGACCATTTTAATGTATAAATTGTTGCCACCTTGTTTTTACCATATTTATTTATTCATTCTTCATACTTCTTCCTTCGTTTTTCCTCTGTATGCAGAAAGTCGATTTTTTTCTAGTTGATCAATCCATTTCATTGTCTGTCAATTGTGAGAAAGTGAGGTTGTGCAGGAATAATAATAATAATAATAATAATAGTAAAAGGCTGCATTTACTAAGAAAGTATCAAGTGTAATTCAGTTTTCTCTCAGATACTATCTTACATATCTGTAATTTTATTTTAATGAAATAGTCAGAGAACTACATAGTCATGTATGATGCAGGTCAATAGAATCCAGGCAACTTCTGCTTTCCATCTGGGGAATGTCAGTGTCCACAATATATGAATCAGCTGTGTGGGCTTTTTGGCACACGTCTGAGAAACTGTTTCTTTGACAAATCCTCCAGACCTGCTGCCTGTATTCATATACTGGTCTTTCGTTCGTCATATGATCATCTTTAAGCAGTAAGGAAATCCTGTGTTAGTCACCAGCAGTGGACATCATGTGGAAAGTATCTTAAAGATGAGGTAACGACTACCTACTTGAAAGGAGTTGAGATTCTTTGAGATTGCTGACCACACATTACGTGTGTTTTTGTGCGATTAAATGCAAAGTCCTCCTCCTGTGACATTCTGTACTGGTGACAAAATTGTGGGAGTTTAGCTTACTCTACTCTTTATGTTTTTCAGTAATGGAGAGTCACAGGAAAGCAGGAGGCATCCCAAGACTACAAGATGCTGCTGGTCAGCCTAATCTAAAACTACACGTAACATTTATATTTACCAGGAGTGCATTCCTGAAGTTGAGCTGAAGATCCACAGTTACTACAGAGTAGGAAACAGGCCCATTTCCTTATATTGATGTATATAACCTTTTTAAACTTCTGTTTGAACTTTTTATGGGTTTATTTTACTTGATTAGCTGTATCATGTTACTATGTTTAGTTTCTCTTATCGAAGTTTTTTGCATGCCATTAATTTCTTAGTTCTTCAGTTTACCTATTGGTCATTCCACCTGTATCATGTCTTGAGTGGCCAGTAAACATATTTTTATAGAGGTTGTATTGCCTTTTGTCCTAACAGATTATTCCTTAAATAACTCAATACATAAAAATTATTTTGATCTGCTTGTTCATAATTGTTGTCTTTTCAGCTAGTCTAAACTCTGTTTCTGCTTCTGTGATCTCAAATATAGAAACTTGGTTTTGTCTTATATCTGACTGTTGCTGACTTAGGAGTAACATGTACTGAAATGGGCCCTTCTTCCTCTTTACTGTACTGAGATCCTTACTTTTCTGTAATATCATTAAGCATTGATGTTATATTAGGACATGAGTATTGGCTTTTGCTTGGGACACTTGTTTCATATGCACAATGGGAGTGTATCTACAGAATATGCAGCATGTTTTACAGTGTAACAGATGTGTGAAGTCATCCTTTATGAATTCGTTATATGAACTAGCTTATTTAGTGTCCTTTATGTTCTACACTTCGATGTACTACAGTAGCTCAGTACAATTCTCTGACTGCAGTTTAATGCTGCTTATTATTTACTCTTTTCTTAACTACTTCTAACAACATTGATCTGTGTATATACATGGTCTACTCTTGTCTGAGTGTTGTACACTCTAATTTAGCTTAATTATTTTGTTCCTTTTATCTGTATTTCTAATTCCTTTTGTAGACTTTATTATGCGGCTCATGATTGCACCTTGGTAAACCCATATTAGATCTAGAATCTAGCACTAATGATTAGTAGAACAACAATTGCCTGAAATTTATATCATGACAAAAATGTGGAATGTTAGAGAATAAAACCACTGGGCTTCTTGGCAAAGCTTTAAATAGTTTTTTTCTGTCACTCGTAGCAAATGGGCCTTACCATGTAGAATCATTGTGGAGGTTGACCTGTCTGTGTAATTTATTGTTCTTAAAATTTGAGTGCATTTAACTCACTTAAGTCTGCAGGGCATGATTTGTCAAACATAATCTCTGCTTTTTTTTATGAGCTGAACAGTTTTGGCAGTTGTGTGTTAATATTATGCAAGCAAACATGAACAAGAGACTCTTGTGCTACAAAATATGAATATTCCAAGAACCTTTACCCTTGGTAATAAGTTGTAGTAACTTAGAAACTAATTTTACATTCCAGATCAATTGTTAATTTATTTCTGTATTGCTTTTTCTGATGCTTAACAGGAACATGTTAAAAGGATTAATTTCTTCAATTCTTTTGATAGGTATGCACAAAGCTATTGTAAAGAATTTGTATTTTGCCTTTCATTCATTGTCAACTTCCACGTCAGATGATCCTTTAAAATTAATATCCTTGGGAAGTGATGATACTGTCATACCGTATCAAACTGCTTTTTCTCCCTTTGGATTATGAATTTTAGTATTTCTTGATAGGAATTGTGCCTGTAATTTTTGACACCAAACTGTTTTATAATACTCTTTCTAGAAGTTTCATTTCCATGTGTAATAGACTACTTGAATTGTACCATAGCTAAATCTGGAAGTTACTTGTCATAGAGAAAGTCATCTGCCTTGGAGTATTGCGAAAGTTGTGTGAATAGTGGTTCAGATACTGTTTGCTAGGCTCTGAGTGATGGAACACACATGCAGGCAGTAAGTTCTGGAAACTACAGTTAATAATGACCATACCTTTATGTTCAGGCAAATTATTTTTAATTTACCAATGGCAAAGGCAGATTCCTTTAAGAGAAATACTGGCTATATCAGACTTGGACTCGGATTGCAGGACTGTTTAGCAAATTGCTTGTGGTGATAGGATTATGAGTTTTGGTCAGTAACCTGGCCCTACTGGAAGTGAGAGTTGTCTTCTCTTCTTGCTTTCCCAGATAATTAAAAAAAAATAAAAATAGAGCAACTTTTACTCCTGTTCCTCTGTCTCCTATACCTTCTGTGGTAGATGGCAAATGTAATGGATAGCTTGGGTGCTTTTAAGTGATAGCAAATGCTTGGTGTTGCAGATAGCAATCTGTAGTCTCTTTTGGCATTGTAATTGATTCAGATAATCACTTTTAATCATGATCTAAACCAGCAAGCAAGGAACTTAGATTTAAAGCATCTGTTATACTCCTGACAAGCATTGGTAAATTTTTGTTCTTTTTTTAAAGACAATTGGATTTTCTTTACTTGTTAGTCATAAAAGGATATTGATTTGCAGCTAGAAATGGCCTTTCATTTAATTTGATATTTTGTTTTTTTACCCAGTGAGGGACTATTTGTTTGTGTACAGATTTATTCATGCTGATATACATTAACATTTAACTGATTTATTTTTTTTAAATGAAGTTGTCTGAAGTTTATCTGTCAGAAAGGGAAAAGGTAAGCTAAGTGGCACAACCCCTAAATTTAGAACTAACTAGTTCACTAAAGAAAGGAGGTATTATTTGTAATTAATACATTAAATACGGTTTTGCTCACTTCGTCCTTCTAGATGTTAAAAAGAGAGAACATTCTCTCACACCACATTTTCATTTATATTTTGTCAGCGCCTTTTTTTCTTTTTCAATTTGCAACTAAAACTGAATGAACTGGTCATTGAATTCAAGTAGCTGAAACAGTAAAACAAAGAAAATATTTATTTAACATCTGGAGAAAAAACTTGCTGTCAAGGATTGGTTTAACGTTTCAACAACCTGTGCACCCAAGTGTTCAATTAATGAATTGCTTTTGACTATCTTTGAAACTTTAGTAGCAAAAAGGTACTATTGAAATATTGTTTGAGGATAGTTATTGAAAGAAAAAATACATTCTTCATCAAACTTACTTGAGTTTGTGGTGAAGAGGGAAGAAGAGAACTTAAACTTTCTGGAGGTGAAGAGCAGTACTTTAAGCTGAATGTTTACATGACTTCCCCGTGTCAGACCACCGATGGTAAATTAAACACAAACCACGTCATGGTCACACAGGCCTGTGGAGACCTGCTACTTGTCCTGTGTACTAGCAGCATGTGCATGTGTTTATCAGACTGAAAAACTTTCCCGCATTCCATTAAGCTGTTAGCTGCTGCTTTACAGGAGAAAAGAGGCAAAAGCCATGGCCACACCACGTCTGGGAATATTAAGACACAGAGAGCTTCCAGCTCTGCTAGCATCACAGATGATTATGATAAGACATCTGTATTTCAACTGGGACTGTTTGTGTATGTGCCTTTTAAAATCATTCCTCTTTTATTGTTTGCCTAGCTCTGCTGTGCATGTTTTTGGAGTTTACTATTCAGATTTTTGTCAACAGTGATCAGAAGCTATGGAAAAAGGCTTGCAAACCTATTCAGCCATGGAGTGATTAGAGGGAGGGTCAGTTTTTTTGCCAAAGTGTTGATGAGCAATCAATCAATTTTTAGTCCCACTTTGTTTTATGAAACTTTTTTCCAGTAGCATGACTGTACTTTGAACAAAATGTAATGAAATGGTGTCTCAGAGATGTTCTTTATGATGCTGTTGTTAATTGGTAATTTCTTTTTCAGCTAATCTGCCTGTACCTACTATTGCTGCAATAGATGGAACTGCATTAGGTGGTGGCCTAGAACTGGCATTAGCCTGTGATATAAGAGTGGCAGGTAGGTCTAAATCATGTTTATAGAACATAGGATTATTATTGTTGCAGATGGCTTGACTAATCCTTGTTTTGGCAACAATCTTACAAAACTTATTTTGTATTTGATGTTGTTTATAACAAATTATTTTAAAGGGATTTAGCAGAAACCTGTCTAAGTACTTGCTAATGTTTCATTTCAAACAACTGGATTGTTTTTGTTACCTGTTTTAATTTATTCTTTTCACCTTCATTTTGTCAGTATTACTAGCAGGGTTATGTAGTTGGTTTGATATTTTATTTAGTAATCAAAGTATTCTCCTCTTCTGTATTTGAAGTGTTCTTTATGGAGATTTGAATTTTATCTAAACATGTTGCAGGGAAAAAGCAAAAGTTGTTAGTGAGATTATTACTACACAATCAATTAAGCTGTTATAAAATAAAAGTGACAGCACCACTTGAAAAGAGGAACCTTGACCTATCCAGCTGTCAGAACTGTAAAGCCATTTGTTGGAAAGTAAATGGAAACTTGGTCCTGAACAGTTGCCAGTGATTTAGGGTATGTAAAGCGGTTTGACCCTTAGAGAATATTCTGTCAGCTGAAGAATTTGTAATAATCAGATACAGAATTCTACCCCATTTTAAAAGGTCTTTTTCTTTTAGTATTTTACATTTTGCAGATAAGTCTCTGTTACTCACTGTAATTGCTATGTGAAAATTATTAAGGTACAGAACTTACCTTTTGGGAGTAGTTGTATCTTTTACTAAAGGTATATCAGTTGAATCTGTTCAAAGATTTTCATAAACAGGTGCTTTTAAAGTTATTTATTGTTCTTTATGAAGGAAATGTAGCTATCAGTCTTGTAGGTCATTATTACATATTTTGCCAGGTTTTTTTCCCATGGATTATAGTAAGAACTCGTTTACATGCTGTTTTTTAGCCTCTTCCGCTAAAATGGGCCTAGTTGAAACCAAGTTGGCAATCATTCCGGGTGCAGGTATGAATGTTTTGCTTTTGTTACCATGGGTAACTAAATAACACACGCTCTTGATATTTGATTTTGGATTGTTGCTTGTAAGCTTCTGCTTATGTGTCTATTTCTATTAAGGATCATGGCATGTTTTAAAGCTTATTGCTCGTATTACTTACAAAAAAATTAATTTAAGAGTGTCTCATTTTTAGGGAGTGGCAGTTATATATTATGTTTTTAATCAAAGTCTTCAATTAACTGAGTCAATATTGGGTGGTTCTGTAAATGGCATTTGATGATCTGAACGCTGAATAATTTTGCTAAGGGTCAGACTAGGAAAAAAGAGTTAACTGTCAGTGTTCAAAATGGTGATTTAAATAATGATCCACTTTTACATAATATCTGGTACCTTAGGGTTCAAATTCTGTTTTCATGCTGCTTGTAAGTTAAAGTGTTTAAAAACTGAAAGTATAATTGTGAATATTGGTTGTGTCTACCAACATTTTTTTGAGATTTTAGGGGTCAGAAACCTCTTCTTTATTTGGAAGGCCAGTTGACTGGCTTTTTATGGATTCAAGGTGAATGAAGGTTATATAATGAGTAATGTTTGGGGAGGTTTTTGTGTTACAAAACCTTTTGGTTTTATTTTATGAATAAATCATTGTCACCTGAATTAAGATATCAGCCTTTCTGGGGAAAGGACAGAAAAAAACTTAAAACTTGAAAACAAGTGCATCCCTGTGACCTCCACCTAGCTTTGGCCTTCATTTCTGTAAGTTCTGGGGAACTTTATGCCCTTTTTTTGCCCCTGTTTTCTTCCTAATGGGTGGAACCTGTTTTGAGAGCACTGTATCCAATTATAATGGAAAAATTGGAGCTCATGTAGAGAGGACAGTAAAACTACCATAATGGGAGCACTGGTATGAACTTTGTGTATGAAACTATCCTATCCTATCACTAATGTAGACAATTATTGTACAATTTTAAATGCTCTATTATTATGGTTATTGTTGAGTTGTGATTTCAGTCAATACTGTCTCCCTGTCTCTTTTTCTCTGTGGTCGGAGCTACATTTTACATAAGTAAAACTGAGTTATGATGACCAGTCTCTTTTTAGCAGTGGATAAAGATAATAATCTTTATTTATTGGATGATTCTGAGGCTATACTTCCTTTTGATGGTGCTGTCATGAAATAATATGCCTTGACAATAAGTCCCAGTGAAGACAAAGAAAGAAAATTATGTTGTTTATCTTTGTCGGCAGTTTTTTCCCTTTTGTCATCCCACTCTACCCTCTCCTGCAGGACAGTGTTGGAGACATACTCTCCATTTCAAGAAATTCAGGACAGTATTCTCAGTATTCAACTTAAGTTGTCTCCGATTTCCTTGTCTTCAGTTAATTATAGATGTTTCAAACTTCTAATGCTTTCTAATGCTTAAAATGCTAGGTGACTATTCAAAGACTGAGATTTGAATTTTTTTTTTTCCCCCCTCATCCTAAAATAATGATTTGGGAATATGTCTTCAGCTCTTTGAAAATATGACAGATTTCACCATGTTACAAACTTAAAACGCTTTGGGGTATGTTCAGTTATTAATTTTTTTCCCTATTACTATCAGCTATTCTGAGGACTGTTTTTGCTGAGTGTATTTGAGCTTATCACAGCTTCTTCCTGATCGGCCTGTACTTGCACCAATCCTGTTGAACAATGACAATGTTTCAGCCCTTTTTGGTTTCTGTCATCCAAACAGTAACTAATCGTGCTTTGTGTCATCAGAAAGTGAAGAACGAGTGAAGGAAAGAATTTTGCATATGTCATTGTGGTAGTGAAGACAGATATGCCGCCTTGAATCATAGACTTCATGGGTTAATGGAATCTTTTCTTACAGTGCTTTCTTCAAACTGCTCTAAGCCAAAGCAGGACTGGGCAGTGGAGCTGAAAAGAGAGCTGTAGCCATTAAGGCCTCAATAAGTTTCTGCTACCATCTAGTACATCTGAAACATGCTGATAAAATATGTTGCTTTTATGTATGCATACATAAAGTAAGTTGCTTCTTTGAAGTAGGTCTCTACAACATGGCAAGCTACTACTGTTTTTATTCTCCTCCGTCAGCTGCCACAAGTATGTGATAGATTTAAAGATTTTAACCTGGGTGATAATTAACATGGATGTTTGAGGCTGGATGGAAAACTTCTTTATTTTCTGTTTGATTTTTTTAAAACCCCAGGAAGTTAAACTTGAAAGGCTATTTTAGAATAATATTACTAGAATTTAATAATATTCTAAAATATAGACTGAGGGCAGATCAGTTATGACATTTTGGACCTTGTTGTATGTCATGTTTTATCCCATCCTATTTTGAAATGTGGTCATCAAAAGACCCAGTCAGCTGCTGTCCAGTGACCAACCAGTTTTAACATAAATTTCCCAGGTGTGAGAAATTTTGCTTTTGAATATGCATAGAAGTACTACAACCTTCTAAAAGCTAAGGTTGAGCAGCAGTGAAATTAACTCTTCAGACTGCTGAGGGTCTCAACCAAGTAGATGTTTGTAGGGCATGCCTTATCTGTGGTAGCAAGTTGAGACTCCTCTGAAAATTCATCCGTGGCAGACAGTAGAGCAAGACAAAGTGGGGTGACAGCAATGCCTCCTTTTATACAATAGCTTTGTGCACAGACCAGCTGCTCAGGTTGTGAGGGAGAAGGCTTGATACTTCTGCCTTAGGAAATTTAAATCCAGTTCTCTCCACTGTGAAAAAGGCCTTAGCTGTCAGACTGTGAGCCAGGGAGAGTAAAAAAATCTTTCCATTTTTTCCTCTTCAGTACATCCCACTATCTAGTAAGGAAGTCAAGATTCAGAGAACTAGAGGAAGTATGTAACAGAGAGAAAATGCCTTGGTAAGTCGGTGCTGGGGAAGTTACCTGAGAATGAATATGGATGATTTTTGTTTTCTAAAGGAAGTCAGCCAGTCGGTATTCGGTGCACAAGTGGTCTTATGCCACCACAACAGGCATATATATCAGATTGTCTGTTTATCTGTTCATCCCTTCTCTTCCTTCTTTTCTTCCCTGTGAACTTGAGGACTGTTGGCTAGTTGTGGTCTATTTGACTACAGGATAATGGTTGCAAAAAAACACAGTTCCTAGAATTTTATTAGAAGAGGGTGGCCAAATGAAGGGATATTTTTGTTGTCCTCAGATGAAAAGTTTCAGCACAAACTAACCTATTCTTGGGCATGAAAGAATGAGCAAAGGGAGGTGTGGATGTCCTAGCTGTGGAAAATGTTTCAGTCAGAATACTCCTCACTAGTTTGTAGGAGTTTGTATAAAACAGGATTTCTTGGGAAACCAGACTTTTATTAGCTCTGTGGTTTAAGGAGGTGTCTGTTATCAGCCAGAGGCTTTTCTCAAAGGTCTTCATTGCTAAAATGAGTTGATTTTTTGTATTTCTTAGTCAAAAAACTGTTTAAACAACTTATTTTCTGTGTAACGCTGTAGTCTGTACAGAACTCGGCATAGTGTAGGATGAGCCTTTTTTACACAAAAGTCATGTTCCTTCTCTTTGTTGTTATTTCCCAAACTGAAGCAAACCTCTTTCATTAGTTGAATGTAGTTTCTGGTGTCTCTCAACTTGCAAAGGAAGTGTTTCACAGTGACAAGTTTCTTCTTAGCTGAAAATTGTCTTTTGGAGCATTTGTATCTAAAGTCCATTGTTTATCTCTAGACTTTCACAATGGATGTCATACTGGGCCTGCAACTGATAGATCATGCCTTGCTGGCAGATCTGCTTTTCTTTGTTAGTATCTTATTTGTATACCCCTCAGTAATAGATCTGTTATGAGAAGATAAAAATGCCTGTAACATAAACTTTCTTACTCTGTTAATAGAATGAGATATGCACACGGAACAAGGGAAAATATTCTGTGATAATAAGAAATAACAAGTGTATATGTAAAAAATAATTTGGATTTTCTTTATGCAGTTTTTTTGCATGGAACTTTCATGTGTAAAAGTGAGGTATTGGTATAGAGCAACAATTATATTTCCACAAAAAAGACAAATAATGTCAGCAGATAATTTGACCCAGCTAGATTAAAACTGGAGCTACTGGCCTGCATACTTGCAGCTGTAATTCCTTTTCTTTTTTCTTTATGAAGACATTTTAGTTAGCAAAGCTTCATTCCAACTCATCAAAATAGACTTTTCCTTTGTTCTTCCCTCCTCCTCCCAAAACCCCCACTACTTTATTACAGAACTCTCTTCCACTGTTTAAAGGTAAAATGAGCACATAATCCCTGAGTTCATCCTTTTCTTGACAGCATTCAGTTTAAAAGCATCTTTTACCGAGAACGCTTAAAAAGAAAAGAAAGAAAGAAAGAAAGAAAGAAAGAAAGAAAGAAAGAAAGAAAGAAAGAAAAATCTCTGTTAAATGTAAAGTAAATCAGCTGTATCTTCTTTCTGCATCTTAAAGTTACCTTGAATCCTTTTTCCTAAAGGTGAAACTGAAACTTTGTTACATAGCAGGCTGAACTGTTTTTTGCCTTTAAAATATATAACAAGGGAGAGATTTAATGGCAGCATTTCTGTGTTCTCATCTTTCCACTTTGGTAACAGTATTGTTTTGACTGTTCTTCTAAACTTTAAAATGTGTTTGGGGAAGTTATGGTACTTGTGGATTATAAGATTATAAAAGATGACAGAGGAATACACTGAAAAATTAGTTTTCTTTGCATAGGAAGAAAACAAGCGTAAGAATGAAAACTGGATTTAGGTAATCATTGTGTATTTTCCTTATCTGTGATAGCATTAATCATCTTAAAAACAACATGAAGGTCTATGTTACAGGATTTACTTTAAAGCTGAAAAAAATGTTCTATTTTGTATGAGAAGGATGTCAAGGGAATTTCCAGATGTGAAAATCTCATACAGAATGTGATCTTGCTAACAGCAGTAGTTGTGCAATTAAGCAAAATATAAAGGTTAAATAAAATGGCTGACATTTCAAATTGAAATCTGATGCACCTTAACAATATATTGTTAGCATATTCTTTAGATTTCTGTACTTTAATTTAAACAGTAATAGGAATAATTACATTTGAAAAATACTGGAAAAAACAAAGTGTCACCATTTGTGGTAATATCTGAGGTAGGACTTAAGGGCTTCTGCACATTTAGTGTAGTATTTCTGCATGTAAGTGCTACTTGATAGTGCATCATTACAGAGCTATTTAGAAAGAAAAATCTGCTTATTTTGTACAACTTTATACATCTTTACTGAGTGATCCTATACCCCTCCATTCCATCTTTATTCCTGCCCTCACTAGCCTACTCTTGTCTTCACCTTTACTTTTTCCATAAAATTTCCGTTTCTTACATATACAGTTTTTTCTCATTACATAAGGACACCAGTTGAGTCCTCCTATATTTTTAAAGTTCAACTCTTAGTCATGTGACAACTGACTGGGAGAAAACCCCAAAGTGAAATAGTTAGCTCTGAGTTTGTTTCTCCTTTTTTTCAGTTAGTCTGTAAACTGTCTTGCGACTGCTCTTACTTCTCCTGTTTCCTTATCCCAGTCTTTTATCAGATTTTTAATATTGTAAAGTTCCCAAATTAAATACTGGTAGAAGACAGTTATAAATAAGCTCCTGAATCAACATCCTCAGCATTTAATCAATATTGTTCTTAAAATTTATTTACTGTGAAACAACCAAGAAGGTACGCTTTCTTCTTCCCTTGCAATTAAGGAAAATATTTATTTATTTATTTATTTTACTGAGGTCTGACAGTGACTGCTGAGCATTTACAATCTGTTATGTTTTGATACAGTAAAAACCCTAAATGAGTTACTCTAAGAGCACTTATCTACTTTTTCTTCAGTCATCTGAAGTCTAGATAGCTTTATTTGCATTTTAATATTTCATAATGTTTATTTTATGCATCATGTTAAATAAATGGCCTGAAGTAAAAAATTGCTAGTAGCGTAGAAAACAGATGTTTGAACATCCACTCTTT
>NW_010311097.1:14375-21011 GCF_000700745.2 Antrostomus carolinensis
GAATGTTACTAGAGGGAGATTAATTGGTTCTGCTTCTGTAAGTTAGGGAGAATTGTGTCTCTTATATTTTCCTTTTCTTAAATAAAAATAAACTGATTTTCATTGAATGACTCATTTTCTCCCTGGCTTTATGATCACTTGTAATGGTGATGATGTTGAGGCAAAACTTCAAAATGTCATGCAGTACTAACACTGCAAAAGCTTCATATATAAAACTAATGTTTTGCAAATTTTATTTACAATCCGTATAAACAGAACACTTTGCAAGTAGTGGCAACATGTAGCAGAAGAGAAAATGATGTCATCAGAACTATCCCCTATATCTACATGAAGTATACAGTGTTTACCTTTGCAGAGTGATCCACAGAACAACCTGTGCTTTTCCCTTTGCATGCTAGCCATAGAAAACGTTCCAAAACCATATTGAAAACACATCTGGTACTTCCTAAGAAAAAGGAGGTATCCAAGGCTATCATCAGTGTCCTAAGTGACTGCAATTGTATAAAATGTTATTTGATATGTCAAGTTCAGTGTAAGAAAATGACCACTTCTGCCATGGTAGTTGATTCTGCTAGTAGAGATTGCAGAACATTTATTCCTGACCTAAATTTGGAGATGTCTTGTTTACAAATCAGATTTAACAATCAGACGTTTGAGAAATTTCAGTATATAAGGAGCAGTGCTGCATCCTCAACATACTGTATCTCATTGAAGTTAGTCCTTTGACGCTGCAGAGGAAGCAGGAAATAAAACAAGGACAAAAAACCCCCCCAAAACCCAGAAGCCAAGCTGATCGTCATTAGAGGACGTGTAAGAGGACAAAGGGAATTTTCTTGGTCTTGGAAAGCTAAACATGGAAGTTCTGGGATTAGTGTAATATACCTATGGAGAAACCAGTCCTTAGCAATAAACAATGTTTGAATGTTTAGACCTTTGTCATGTCTTGGAGGTATTAAAAAATGTGTTATTTATATCAAGATTGAATTTTGGAGTACTGTTTTTATTATTCTTAAAACCTGGGGAATGTTATCAGTTGTTTTCTTCATTCTCATCGGTATATAAGTACATTTGCTTTCATGAGTTTGAAAGTTATTTTGTGAGATTGATGGGTTGCTCATTTTTGAATGACAGCCAGAAAAATGAGAAAATGTAACAAATGGTTTGGTTTCTTCCTTCCTCAAATTATGTAGATTTAAACCCCATTCAGGTACTGTTTCAGTGAGTGTGGGTTGTGCTATCATGTTTATATCTTTACTAGGTGATTTCTGTGCCATTTGTAACTAAGGAGTGAAGCTTTGAAAAGAAAGCAAACCCAGACTTTGCTTTTGCAATTTTATTTTCTCATCATGTATAGAATAATATGTCACTGAATAGAAACTACAATTTAAGCAGACTGTAATAATATGAATGGAATTCACAGTAGGGTTCATAGCATAGCTGAAAAATAGGATATATTCACTTGGGGTACTCAAGTGAAAAGGACATGGACAGAATAAAGTAAATAGAGAAAGGAATGATCTAAAATGCCGCTAGGTAAAAAACCCTTTGTTTTTTCAAAGCCAGTTAAAATGTAAAAGTGTCTGTATACACACTTGCAACTAATCAGATAAATGAGTTTTATATTCACTCATAAGGATGTGTCAGATGAATGCTTTTGATGAAATTATTTTCCCCTTGCACAGTTTGTAATTAATTTTAAAAGTCGTATGAAACCTAATGTACTTTGTACATGACTTTTTTACTTTGTAACGGATCACCCTTTTCATCCCCAATCATGTGCTGAAACCAGCACCTAGTGACTATCTCAAGCTCTGATGTCCACTCAAAATCATGATAAAAACTTCTGATTGCACACTTTGGTGTAAAGCATTTCTGTTACTTTCTTTCAACTTCTCATTTTTAATCTTATTTGAAAACAAAAGGAAGACTGAGTAATAATAACTGATGTTTCTAGGGAAAGTTAGAGGATGAGGAAAATAAAAATGTGTTGGATATGGAAAATACAGTTGCATAGTTATTTCTTTAAAAAAATTTGTTTACTGAAGGTTTTTTTTGAAATTAAAAAGAAATAGCATTTTGGGAAGAAGTGTTAGACAAATTTAACTCAGTATCTGCTGACTTGTCTTGCCTCTTCTGGTGGACCAGAAGCTAAAACAAAAATCCTGAACTTCGAAGTTCTAGGCTCCGCTTCTTCCATAGTCAGCATCTCTGAATTTCAAGGTTCTCCACCTTCATATCCGATTCCCTTTCCATGTTCCTCTGTTGAGGACACTGATTGCTACTTCAGCTCATTACATTGTCAGAGGTTAAGTACTGTCTCAATAGTGTTCTTTCTTCCTGTAGCCTCACTTACATTCTCTATTTGGCAAACTAATACAGCTTTTTCTCTACTCTTCTACCTCTATGATAACACAAGTGTTACGGAGAAAGAACGCCTTAGGGAATGTTAGGAAAGGCAGAGAAAATAGGCAGGTGAAAGCAAGAGTCTAGTGCAGAAAATTATTAACCTTACAGGATTAGTGATAAATGAAGATGAAAATGTATGAGCCAATGAATAGGAGTTGGGAATTTATTTTCTAATTTCTTGGAAGTGGTGAGGGGAAAACTCAAATTTTATCTTGTAGTGACAGAATCAAGCAGAAATGTATCATTGCCCACTATCAGTATGTGTGTATGAAAAACATAACAAAGCAGTGGAAGAAAGCAAAATAAAAGGAGTGAAGATTATTCATACCACATAGGCAATTTTAGAAGTCTCAGTTGCTGTGCCTCGCTCCTGTCTCTCTACATTCACAACCCTGGAAATGTAACTCCTTATTTTACTTCTTTGCTTGTCCCTAAATAAGGTGTAAAAAGGGTGATGAATGTATTCCTTGTAGTGTTAAGAAGCTTGCTAATCTGCTTAGTGATAGACACAATTTAATAAAAGACGATGAAGATGAGACATTGGACGCTAATATACATAGCTGATAATACTACATATCACTAGGCAGTTTTCAGTAGATCTATAGAAGTGGTGACCAAGTGTGTTTCTCAGAAGCTGAGACAAAAAGTATGTGTAGAAGACCTGCATGATTCTCACAGGTGAGAAAAGCCATATTAATACGCAGGAATCAAATGGCTCGTAAGCCACGGTTTAAGTGGTTTTAAGTGACTCGGCTTCCGTGGCATATCTCTGCTCCCTGCAGGCCCTACTCTTTATTTTTTTTTAAGTCTACAGTTTGACAGTCTACAGTTTGAATGTCTGTGCTGACATTCTACTATAGCTGTGTCTTCTATGTCGTTCTACGATGTCCGCTGTGTTTCTGCTGTAGTCTGTATGTGTATTTGGGATGGAGTCTGCAAGAAACCTTAGATCTGTACAAAGAGATGGTGCAAAGAGTACTGAAAGAAGGTGCAAGAGAAAAAAAAGGAGAAAAGATAGGCATGCTGAACAGAAGGTTACTGATAGAGAAACAGGACAGGTTGGAGGTACAAACGTGAGGATTTAAGAAGTTTTTAATAAATGAGGAAAAAGAAATAAGATGCTAAAACTTCCCTATTGATTCTCTTAAAGAAATGGTTTATTAAGAAGAAAATAATCAGTATAGGCTTTAGAAACATATCCAAATATGTTTCTAAAGTTTCTTGTTCTGTTTGCTTTTTTTCCCAGATACTCCCACAGCATTTTTGAAATTTAAATTATGGATATGTTTTTCCAAAACTTAGTTACAAGTCTTTATGTCATTATTGGGTCAAAATTTCCATTGACATCAGTGTTTGCCACAGTAAAGACTGCAAAAACTATGATTGTCCTTTAGGATTTGTTTCAGTGGTAACTAATCCAGAAGGAGTCTGGAGGAAAAAAGAAAACCCAGATTTTTTAGGAGATTAACTGAGCGGTATGTTTCTGTCTTAAATTCTAGACCTTTTGTGTAAGTCATTACGCAAGTGACCCTTACTGCCTGTAGCACGCAGAGAAGAGTTGCAGTTTAGTCATTGGCATGTATTAGTAAGGACTTGTGTAAGCATGGATTGCTGGGTGAAATTGATGCATTGCATTACTTATGTCATATTCAAGACTGGTTTACAAAAGAATGTTGTGGGATTTTTAGAAGTGCAAGAATAATTTTCTGACAGTATTTCACTTTGCTTTCTGCACTTGGTTAGTGAATGGAAAGCAATTTATAGAAAGCAATGGGCTTTGGAAAGATGAAAAGGAAGACAACAAAGTATGTTCTATTGTGTATTGTTATTAAGATTCCTCTCTTCAGTGTGTCTCTATCTCAATATAGATGTTACTGGGGGCAAAGAATTGGGAGTGGGGCTCTGGAGTACCAGCTGGAGTGTATAAATGGGGGCTAGTATAGATGCAACAATGCTTGGTAAGTTCCTAAAAATTGTGTCGACAGCTGTTGAGCTCATCCATACTCTGTGTGTTTTTTGAAGAGAAGCCAAGGAATTTTTAATCAAGGAAGATTACTGAGCAGATTACTGTGTGCTGAATATTTAAAAATAGACTTACTTTTATTAGTAAAAACTCTTTGTTTAAGCCTGAAGTGTTAACATTTTTCACTGAAAATGCAAAAGCTGTTTTGATTTAAAATAGTATTAAATTATTATGAATGAGATGGAAAGATATAATGAGCTGGAAATAAGATAATATTTATTCTGTTTAATTGGAATGTTGTATAGGAATGGCAGTGTGAGTGATGTAAGTACATTTTAACTTTAAACTTTAATGGATCTCAGATTGTGGTGTTTTTGGGGAAAAGTTAGTTTTCAGTGACCTGATAGACTGGGAAATGTCTGATTTAAAGAAAAATCTCTACAGAATGGGGTTTTTTTTTGTGAAGTTATTTTGGTAGTCTGTTCTCATAGGACCAATTGCTAGTCTTTTCCCACCCTAATGAAATTAGGTCACTAGTTTTTGGCACTCACCCAAGTTGTGAGATTTATTTGGTGTTCAAGCACACTGGCTAGAAATAGTGATGCAATGTCAGCAAGGCCACTTTTCATTTCATGAATATAATTTCCAGTGCCCTGGAATTAATTTATTCACTGACCTGTTAATAACTGCAATCTGTCACTGGCTTACAGAGGCAGAGGAAGTGTCTGGAAATAGTCATGGACACCATACCAGGTGATCAGTTACGGGATTTCTGTTCAGTGTGATATTTTTGGGTTTTGATCATGTAGAAGAGTCTGACTGTTAATGAAAACAAACCAGGAACTTAATCAAAAGGAAAATACTTGTAATGAGTAAACATCGGAGAGAGATAACTGAAGTGGTTGTTTCACACCATGTTATACTGTAATATATCAGAGAAACATTCTGTTTACCTTTGAAAAAGTATAGGAATTCAACATGTGTAGATGATACACAATTGTTTGAAAAAGCATATTATGGCATTACTGTTGTAGGTGTTAAATAAAAGGTAAACACATGTACACACACACAGACACACAGAAACACACCTTCCCCCGCTGTGTTTTCAGGATTGTCTTTTGCCACAGGCACAACAGTCTCTCAGGGCAGTAGGTTGCTCTGGATAGCAAAGTACCTGTTAGCCTCTTTCTACTTTGCATGTGTGAAAGGTCTGCAGAGTCAGATTTGCTGCTGCCATGGAGGGAGAGGGTTCAGGGGTCAGAAAACAGTTCTTACTGTGTACAGTGTCACAGCTGGCTGTTCCTAGCAAGGCTGCTGCTGTTTTCAGTGTTTCTGTTCTGCTGTAGACAAGCAGCAAACCTAGCTCTAAAGGGATCCCTCCCCTGCTCTACATCCTAGCTCTGAGCCTTTTACCTTACTTTAGATCTGAATGTTTCTTCTTTTCCTCATTTACCATTCCCCATGGTACAAGCTGCACAGCATGCTGGCCCTTAATTCACTGTCTAGAGAAACTAAATTTTGCCTATAGCAGTAAGATGGATCTGATTAAAATATCAGGCACCATCACTGCATGTACTAGACCCTACTCTTGGGTATATATGGGAAAAGGCTTTCTAGGCTTGTACAAAATTGATCTTTGCGCACAGATTAAAGCTTAATAATGGGAAAGGGGGTTTTTTATTTGGTGGTTTTGGTGTTTTGGGGGTCTAATTTAATACAGTTCAGGAATTTCTGGGTTAGGGTACTTCTTGTGATATTAGAGATATTAAAATTTCTGATGAAGCTTACAGCGCGGCTCTATGCTGATCTACTGTCACTGCTGTTGCAGTCATGGAAGGAGTTGACATTTTTTTTGGTCTCAGGTTTTTTTCTTGAACCTTTAGTTTCAGAAGACAACTTGATGGTAGAGCAATGGTAGTTGAAAACGTGTCCCTTCTTCATAACAATTTGGAAAGTCAGTGTAAGTGAATGGCTAGATTTATTTCAAATCTGATTCTTTATGAGTCTTTGTGGTAGTTTGACCCACAGGTAGACCATGCGGTCCTGCACTCACTCCCCCCACCCGGTGAGATGGGAAGGGAGTCACAACAATGGGGGCACAGGATTAGGGATGAAGGACAGGGACGGCTCACTCACCAGTTATGGTCACAGGCAAAACAGACTCAACCTGGGGAAGAAAAATCAATTTAATTCATTACCAATCACCGGAATAGCACAGTGAGACATAACAACCACCTCTTTAAGACACCTTCCCCCACCCCTCCCTT
>NW_010311098.1:0-404 GCF_000700745.2 Antrostomus carolinensis
CACACACACCTTGCACGTCCTTGCACACCCCAGGCTGCCCCACACCCCCCACATCTCCACTCAGAGCTGCCTGGGGGGCACTTCCCAGGGTGAGGAGGTGACAGCGGGTGACACCAGGAGGATGGTGACATGTGGAGGAGCCCAGTTGAGGTCCCACCCGCACTGCTCCAGCCCTGGAGCTCCTGGAGATGTGGAGCAGGAGGAGAAATCTCTGCAGAACCTTCTCCACCTCCACGGGACGAGCTGACGAGATGGGACTTGATTTCGGGGCGTGTTGGAATGTGATTTGCATGGGGAAAATGTGGGAAAGGAAACGGCTCCGTCGTCCCAAGGTGAGATGGTGGCCGAGCGGGTGGGACACCGGGCCCAGGTGACACCCCAGAGACGTTCTGGTGGGAGCTGGG
>NW_010311098.1:512-904 GCF_000700745.2 Antrostomus carolinensis
CCGTTCCCGGTGGCTGCGGAAGCCGCCGGTGAGTCGGTGCTGGGTCCCTCAGCCAGGGTGGCTCTGTCCCCTGTGGGTGACACAGGGACACTGGGGACATCACCCTGGTGCTGGATGGCCACTGTCCTGGCTCAGGATCCTGTCTTAATTGAGGTAAAAATGGGTGAAAACCCCCCTGGTGTGGGGCTGGTTGCCCGGTGCAGCCGGGATGGTGGTGGCTGGGTGGCCACCTCCCCACTGGTGGCCGTTCCTGTCCCCACGGGTCACCCCATGACCTGGGTTCATGTCCCTGGTGCCCACCAGGACCCCCCCATGGGTGAGGGGCCCATGGAAATTTCAGGGTGGTGAGGGCACAGTCCCTTCCTCACTGGTGGCCAGGATGTCCCCCCATC
>NW_010311099.1:0-2120 GCF_000700745.2 Antrostomus carolinensis
TGGAGTGAGGGTCTCAAAGTCACTTTGGAGGTTTCACTAGCAAAAGACAAGTCAATTTCATGGGAAAGATGCTCTTTTTCTTGTGAGAAGCTATGAGAACACCATCTCATTTTTTCTGTGGACAGCTTAGTCCCTGGTGTTTGGTGGCAGAAGGCAAACTTTCATAGGATGGCCATTTAGATCTGAAACTGACAATATCAACACTCAACTATGGGAATTCTCAAATGTCAGAATGGGTGAGGAAAACATCTGAACCTTCAGTTTCTGTGACTGGAGACATAGGATTCACATTTCTAACTCTCCTTACGGACTTAGTTGTAAGTGTTCTTAAAATAAAAGTGTCATGAAAATTAATTGTACCCAGATTATTCTTCTTTCTGTTGCTAAAATGAAGAGATTCCTGTACTTTACAGAACACATTTATCTTCTTCAGGAGGAAAATTGACTGTATAGACTGGAAGAATCTTCTTCAGTAACACCAGTGGCATGAAGAAAGTTGCCTGTTATGTTATGGAAAACAAGTATACAGCAGATGTGAAATGCCTATGCTATTAGTAGAAATAAAACTAACATCAGGAAATTATCATTCATTTTTGTAATTTCTGTCTTATACATAGATGGCCACCTCTAGAATCAAAATATTTCAGTTATTACTATATTTTTTTAACTTCAAAGGGAGCTTAGTTAGTGACAAGATAACGACAGGACTCACACCTCTTCACTGGCCTCAAGAGGCAGTTAACCAAGGCAGATGTACAGACTCAGAGGATGCTCAGGAACACCAGTCATTCATTCCTTCCTTGCCTTTGTAGCAAGAAGCTTTGCTTTAGAAAAGAACTGAGATAGAAATATCCTTTTTCTATTTGTCGTGCTCAGAAAATCTGTGATTTGTACCACATCCTCAGACTAACTCATCTTACTATAACTGGTTCACATTTAAACCACTTTTAGGGTAGATGTATACTTACAACTCGGATGTGTTCCTAGCTCAGTTACACCACTGCCATGTGTCTGTCACAAGCACATGGCTGAGCAATCAAGCAATCAAAAATAAATACTTCCAGAAGTGCATGCTGGTTGTCACCTTCTTAACAGTGTTCTGATTTTTTCCCTTAAAAATCTCCAAATCGTAGACTACACTTAAAAGTCTCATATTTCTCTACTTCTAATCTTGCTCATGTTCAAATAAAAATAAACCTAGAATGTTTAGATGCATGTAGTCCCATGAAAAAATGAGCTTAAACTCTTATAAACTGAATGAGACATTCTCCTTGATAATTCAAATAACAATATCTATGGAAAGTGAGGCACCTACAGGGACCACAGCACTGAATGTCTTGCAGATCAGATTAACTTCTCTTTGCAGTGCCCTGGACAATTACAGGGAGAAACAACAGTGTCTTTCCTTTGCTTTCTCTTTTCCTCAGTGACAGTAGCCCTGAATCACCAAGAGAAGAAAAGATTTCTCAACTTCTTTTCCTATGAATTGATTTTGAATCAAGCTCAGAATAATTTTAACAGTCCTGGATCTGTAGCAACTCATATTGGACTTGATCTAGACACAAACTTAAAACCTATGAAGATACATTTTCCTGAAATTTGGGAACATTTGGATAGGAACTTGCAGCAATAGTCTCATCTGTCAGTCTTTCTCTCTCTCTCTCTCTCCTCCCCCTGTATAGTTAAACAAATGTGCACTGAGCCTTTTTATTTCCTTGTTTACTATTATTTATCTGAACATTGAACTATGCTTCATTCTCCTGGGTGGGAATGAAAAGGAAGAAGCAAGTTGGTTATGTTTCTTCATCAATCTACACATTTTGTTGCTTCTTCCAGCTAAACAAAATGAGGATTCATATGCCTAATGAAGAGATACATATTATGACTTAACAAAAACATAAAAGCCATATAGTTGTAAACCACACACCAATATAATTATAATAGGTTATAATTAAAAGAATTGGCTGATAACAAAGAGACATTACAGCACTATAGGTTGCTCACACTGTACAGTTAGTCTCACTGGAGAATATATACAGTTAAGGGGTACCTTTTTGGCAGTACAGCTTTCTTCAGATAGTGAAGTTGGCTTAGTTTTAAAAACATACATATTTTATTTT
>NW_010311100.1:0-7605 GCF_000700745.2 Antrostomus carolinensis
AAAGGTCTTTTCCAACCACTACGATTCTCTGATTCTAAATGGGGACTGTGGGTAAAGAGGACCATTGGCATGTGAGGAGCTGCAGAGATGCTCCAGGGGAAGCTGTGCCAGGATCTCAAGTTTGTCATTGTGCAAACTGGCTCCTGCTCTGAAATACTTACCAATGTGTTTTGTGTTGGGCAGCTATCAAGACTGATGCAAAGCCTGCAGATGCCAAGAAGACCCCTGCAAAGTCACCATCAGGTAACTGTTCAGTTTCCATCTAAATAGAATCCTCCTTGTTCGGAGATGTGGTTGTGAAGGAGACCACTCTACATCTCTAGGATTCTGAAGATGTTTGTGTAAATGGCATCTGACCCATCTTCTTCTCCTCTTCCCTTCAATTATTGCTGTGATAATTGTAGCAGACTTGAGCCGCCCGAAGAGTGCTACTGGGAATGCAGTAAAAAGTAGTGCCACCACTCCTTCCACCACCGCCTCCAGCGCACCTACTTTACCTGGAGTAGCCACCAGTCGTCCCAAACCCAAGCCTGCTACTACCAAACCCACCACAACCTCAACCACAACAGCAGATGCTAAAAAGACAACTACTAAGGCTCCCACTAAACCCAGCACTGTTTCCAAGCCACCTCGCCCGACCAGCAGCATTTCTGCTCCAGATCTGAAAAATGTACGGTCCAAAATCGGATCAACAGATAATATTAAACATCAGCCTGGTGGAGGAAAGGTGAGTTTCTTCAAACTTGATACCAATATGCTCTTTGGAACAGTAGCTCTTGAGCATTAGGGGTGCTCTTGGTTAATTTTGGTGGCTGTATCCTCGCTTCTCTTCTCATTTATGCTCTGCAGAGCTCCTTTTTGGGTTCTTGGTTTACGCATGAGGCGTTGACAAGGCACTGATAGTAGCGTACACAAGGAATCCACCCTAAGAGCCTTCATGGTGTTTACAGAATCACAGAATGGTAGGGATTGGAAGGGACCTCAGGAGATCATCCAGTCCAACCCCCCTGCCAAAGCAGGTTCCCTACAGCAGGTTGCACAGGAAAGTGTCCAGGTGGGTTTGAACATCTCCAGAGATGGAGACTCCACACCCTCTCTGGGCAGCTTATGGCATACGTACAGGAATTCAAAACTCTGTCGTATGTCCTGACATAGAAACTAGTTGGTATTGAAAGCTCAAAACCTTGTCTATATTCCAAAACTTTGCCTCTGAATCGAGGAATTGTCTGCTGATTGATACAGAAGGTGGAATAACACACTATGATGCAGGAAATCTGGATTCAGGAGCAAGTTCTGCAGCACCTTTCCAAGGTCTAGGAATGAGGACTCTCTTCACTTTGTCAGGGTAAAAGCTGAAATTAAATGTATCTACTTAATGCTGCTCTTTGGATAAGCTCTGGTGGCCACAAGAAGAGAAGAGGGTAGTGTTGAATGAGCTGTAGGAAGAAGCGTGTACGTAGATAAAACTTGAGGCTCTCCATCAGTAATGACCTTAAATTACATGTTCACTGTGAATATCTACCAGGTAAATGATAAAGGGTTAGGGAGATACCTGTAGCCCTCTTCTGAGGGTTTAAATAATTTAGTGGATATGCATAATCATAAAAGCTTTATTGGCTATTGTGTAACAGATACACCCATCCTTGCCCGACCAGATGTGTTAGCAGTTTGCCTGCAGTCAGAGCACTTTCATTTCCACAAAGTGGAACAAATTTACCCACTTATCTTTGCTGCAGGTCTGCAGTAATGAATTACTCTGTGATAGAACTTCAATCTGATGCCAGGAGAGCACATTTCATGCTGGGAGCCTTAATCTCCTCTCAGGCACTGACAATATCGATACAGCCTGGGTTTATTCTTCAGAGTATCTTAGTTGTACCATGTCATAGTAGGATCCTCAGAGCTTTGAGATCTAGGGGACAGAACCTTCCACTCCCCTAAAACAGAGTTTCTGGAAATGGCAAACTAAATGTGCTGAAAAACTTTGAAGCAAGCAGGAGGGTGACCCTCTCGTATGCTGTGTGATGTAGCCTGAAACCAAAAAGAAGTTCAGAAAACTGCCTGCCATCTGGTCAAAAAGAACACGTGAGATTGTTCTGTTATTTTAAACCATGATTCTGAGGATTGCAGAGCTTTTTAGCTTCCAGGGTTATTGTGTTGGTTTAAGATAATTTATTTTTACATTTAATTGTACTATCTTCTATTTCTGAAATATTTTCATAGAAGTGTTAAATCCTAACAAGTGTACTTTTAAGAAAATTGCCCTTTCCTTGTCTGATTTATGCTGAGATGTTTTTTTAGAATCTGAGAATGCTACAGGAGTGCTGGGGTTTTTTTATTGTTTACTGTTCTGTTGTGGGTAGGTTAGTGAAATACAGGATTTGTGCTGAGCCTTCCCAAAAATGTAGGTTTGGCTGCACTTACCTGGATCTAGTGTAGCAGAAGGATGGACATTCTCAGGTGGTTGCTGAATTTTTGTACAACCTGTAAATTTTTATTCGGTTTTCTGCTTAGCTGGTTTGGTTAAATCCACCTGCATTTGATTAGTTTAAAAAAATAGAATAATAATCAGCTGTTGATCTCAAAGCCTGAGTCAAATCAGTGTGGGGGTGAGAAATGAGAAATGGAAGCTCAGTGTATCTGTATCCAGCAGAGCTCGAAGGCAAAGAAAATCATCTGGTGGATGTGTTTGTCTCTTAAGATCTGTATAATGTCCTCCCTGTGAAGGAGGTGGTCCTGTGCTGCTGTTGGGGAACTAAAAGCTTGGGTTTAATTTTTTTTTTGGCAGAGTATAATGTACTGAGGTCACTTGGAGACCTGCCAACGTGACCGTTGGGGAAATGATGAGATGCCAACGAAGGGCACCTACGAGCTTTTGGGAGAAATAAAGAACTTAATTATTGCTTTATGACCCCAGGGTGCCTGTTTCACTCTGTGGCTGAGTCACGTTGCTTCCCCTCCACCCTCTTAGTTTTATTGTTCCTGGGCATGGGTTTAAATTTTGCCTGCAAATTACAGCATGTAAGAAGTTCTCCTGGGTCATCTGTGCCACTCCGTTTATCTGGGTAGCTTGTGTTCCCCTACTCTCCTGCCCACACTTTTGCTTTTGCTGGTTGAAATCATCAATTTGTCTCCATCTAGGGGAAAATAGAGAAAAAGCCAGAATCAGCCGCTGCTGCACGAAAGTCTGAACCCAATGCAGTCCCTAAAATGGCTCCTACTAAAACAACCGTATCAAAAGAGGGTGCCCCAAAACAACCCAATGGGAAAGTGAGTTTATTTCAGACTTTTCTCTGTGGGAGATGAAGGAAAACATTTCCATTTTGAGTCACTTTCCCTTCTCTTCAACTCTTCTGCTTTCTCCTGTCAGTGTCACTGTTCCTTGCACAGACACTTTTCCAATTCTTTCTGGTAAACTCTGGAGATGTTCTCAGTTCAACACGTTCAGAGATGGCTATCAGAGGTATCTTTTCCACACCTGCTGTAAATGTGAATATTTTCAGAGTCCTGCATTTTCACTGTGAGGTGGATAGGCTTGACTTGGAGCCCGAGGTTTCCCTTAAGATCATAGAATCATAGAAAGGTTTGGGTTGGAAGGGACCTTCAAGCTCATCCAGTTCCAACCCCCCTGCCAGCAGCAGGGACACCTTGCTGATGAAAGTCAGTTCTTCATACACAGCACTAGTTTGTAACAAGGAAGAAAGCACTTTAGTTCAGCACTACGGCTTTTTAGATGGCAGAATATTAAGGATTTAATATCTTCCCTGACCCAGTTGTACAAAACACTTGAACTCCACGCGTCAGGCGCTCACCATGTGAGGGGTTACTCCAAAGCTGTCGTGACGTGGTGTTTCAGCACGAGCAGATGGGGAGCGAGGCAGGAGTGCCTGAGGTGCTGATTTAATTCCAATATTATCAGGCAGAGCCTGTTAATGAACGGATGGGATTTGTACCTCTAGAGGGGTCAGTAAACTGTTAGAAACTGCCATGGGATGAGTGTGTTTTCAGAGCTGCTGTTGCACTGAACTGGCTGAGGAGCTTTTGGAAACCTGCTAAAGTGAGAATGTGCTGGTGGTTCCTTTTGTGCTTCGAATTTATCACCTCTTTTTCTAGAAAATAGTTTAGATACAGCTTCTGCCATGTTCTGTGCTGTGTTAAATAACTCCCAGACTAAACACATGTCGTAACTAACCTGTTACTCTAACGCAGTCACTACCTGTGTGAGTAGAAGCTCACTTAGTGTGCTCCATTTGTATTTTGAAAGAGTCCAAGTTGTTTTAGTTTAAAGGAGAAACAATTTAATTAACATAAGATTCCTCTAATAAAATTTAACTGAAGGTTTGACAACCTTCACCAGAAGAATTGTTTCTCAGACCGGGCTTTTTGAAAGACATTCCCCAAGACTGGAGTCAATCCAGGCAGATGGAATTAAAGCACAGACACTGAGCTTTAGGAGTTCATGGTGTGGTTGGAAGTGGTGGCCCCGTGGTTCTGATCCATGGAGGAAGGAGGCAGCTGAGCTGGCTCTCCCTGCTCCAGGGCAGCTCTCACAAGAGAGCTCCTGGGAAACTTTCTAGGGAATGTAGATGATCCCAGCCCTTCCGACAGGCAGGTGCCCACCCGATGATGGTAACCCATAGAGAATATGGAGAGGTGGTCTTCACGGTAGCGCTTACGCTCTCGCACTAACACTGTCTGTGCAGCCTCTTGTTTCGTTCACTTTTTTTTCTCACTCTCCTCCTCAGTTGCTTTCACACCTAATACTAAAGTTGGATTGAGTTTAACACAACTCCTTGTTTATCCACCATGTTAGAGCATCCATTCCAGCCTGCCGTATGACAACTCTAACCAGTCCTCTTCCCTTGTGTTGTTTTCCATTCTGTAACATTCCAGGTCCAGATAGTCTCCAAAAAAGCGAACTACAGCCATGTTCAGTCCAAGTGTGGTTCCAAGGACAATATTAAGCATGTCCCTGGAGGTGGGAATGTAAGTATGGGCTCTGGGCAAGCTGTCTTTCTACTAACTCCTTCTCTTGTACCATGTTTTTATATGTCAGTCTTAAGAATGCTGGGTTTCAGGCAGAAAGGTATGGCAGAGTTTCAGGGCTTCTGGAAATAATGTAGGCTGGAGAATTTTTCTTTTCTTTTCTTTCCCCCCATGGGATGCTAGGTTGATTGTGTATGTTGTGTTTCATAGCATTACAAATACACCTGACCTGTTTCTCGCGTGGTTTACATGCTATTCGTGACTAAATGTAGGATGTACACATTGTTGACCCCAGGAGTTAGTTCACCATGGATTCCCTCTGCAGTCAATGGGGGCACCTCATCAGTCCTCTGACCTATTTTAGATGTCTGATTTTTTTCTTTAGAAGAAATTAATTGTGTCCTAGAAGTGCCTGTTACTCTTCACTGGCTTCATAGAGCAAGCCTGAGTCAGATTAATTTCACTTCTTGTTTCACAAGAAGGGAGACTTCGAAAAAGGGGGAGACTCTGGGACTTAATCTTTGAGCTGAGATTAATTTCTAAAGTTAAAGGCTCCTGGTATCTCTGGCAGCAGAGAGGAATTTATTAAAATAGAAGGCTACTCTTGTAATGTCTGTGTACTTGGTTTGGAGTATTTTATCCTGCAAGTGTCTGGGAAAAAACCCAAAGTAACTATCTGGATACTAAAGGTTTTGAAAACGTTACAACAGTTTGGTAGACTTGTTTCCTTGTGGGCAAATCCATCCTACCTCCACCAATCTATGCCAGGCTGTTAGTACTCGGCAAAGGTGCAGAAATATACAAATTGGATGGTTTCAAAGAGACACTGAAATACTTAAGGAATTTTTTTCCATTGATGTTTAAATATACCAGGTTCCTGAGGAGCAATGTCTGGTGCCTGAGAGCCAGCATCAGTGAAACTCCCCGTATCTTTGCTTTGTGTGGTGTTGAAGGTGCAAATACTCAATTTCTGAGGCCAGACTCATTGTTGCTGTGTAGTCAGTGAGTTCTGTTTGATGCCTGGTTCAGCGGATACAAATGCTACGTAGGACCTGACTGGTGCAAACTGCACCTGGGAAATAAATGTGTGTTTGTCCAGCTGGCTGAACCTTCACTGTACATGGAATCCCAGGATGATTTGGGTTGGAAGGGATCTTAAAGCTCATCCAGTCCCAACCCCCCTGCCAGCAGCAGGGACACCTTCCACTAGACCAGGTTGCTCAAATCCTCATCCAACCTGGCCGAGAACACTTCCAGGGAGGAGCAGCCACAGCTTCTCTGGCCAACCTGGGACACTGGCTCACCAGAGAACTTCTTCCCCGTATCTCATCTACATGACCGATTCTTCATTAAATCTTTGCAAGGGGCAATCAAATCTGAGTTCTTAACAAACCTGTTCTCTACAAGTTAGTTACAAGATTACAGGATGGTAAGTGGCAGATGTTGAAGGCACACACATGGTGCTCACTCAGCTAAGCTTGAACTACCCGTTGAGAGTCGCTGGACACGTGCCTCTGCTGTCCTTCTTGCCTTCCAGTTCATGGATTCTCACCACTGGTGAGATTTGTTGATTCTTATTTGATATTTCCATGATTTACCCAGTGTTTATAGGAGTGCATACATGTCTGTGTGGAGTTTCCCATAGAAATGCTCATGCAGGGGAATTCTCTGCACCATAGAATGAAGAACTGATGTTGAGACCATCACGTCAATTAGGTGCCCTCATAAAATTTCTGTTCTACCACATATTTCACCTGGTTTTGTCACCCAGGTTTGGAGCAGAATATTTACATGTAATGAGTGTTTTGTGCCAGAAGTCCCTCTGGCTGTCCTGTTAAAGAGCCACTTTCATTTTGCCACTCCTCCCTTGTGTAGCCTTTTGGGGGACAATGAGTCTCACACATACTCTTCCTTTTATTGAGGCTAAAAGAAATGTGATTTGAATATGGGGGATATTTTTCTTGCTTGATTAACTACATTAGTAGTTAGAATTCTAATGAATCACCAAACCTGTCCTTTACTGTCCTGGGGACATTCCCTACTCTAGGGGAAAAGTGTGTTTCCTGCTTTCTTTTTCTCTTCTTCCACACTCTCCTTTTAGCACTGCACTTTTTCTCCTTGCTCAACTACTTAAGCTTTTTGCTTTGAAAATAGAAAATAAAGTGCTTATTATTTCCAGGTTCCAACTACCCCCAAACCAGCTTCAGGCAGTTGTTCCCAGTCACCCACAGTCCCCAAACCCAGCACAGGCAGGACCAATGTAAGTAGATGAGGCACAGGAGCCAGTCTGGCTTCTTATAAAAGTGTTTATTTTTATTCATTTTTATATCTGCTCACTCTCTTTGGGACACTGTAATATTAGTGTCCTCTTCCAAGATCGTCTCTTGTTCAAATAGTTACGAAGATCACTTCTGGTAGGAGATTTCTGGGTGTTTAATTCCTGAACGATGCTGCTGATGGGGAATGTCTGGATAGTCCGTTGTTCTAGGCTGTGGCTTCAGTTAAAGGCTTTGGGAACCCTGAGGACAGGAGCTGTGGTTAGTAGCAAATTATGATCCAGCTAGAATTCAGGTAGAGGGGATGGACATCCAACCAAAGTGAGGTGGTTCCCAGTGGGTA
>NW_010311101.1:0-3781 GCF_000700745.2 Antrostomus carolinensis
TTCACAGGGACATGGTTCCTGATCACACAGGCCAGAGCACAGTGGAAGGTAGACTTGTACATGGATTTTAACTACCTGAGGAATGCCAGTGGTGACCTGTAAATCCACTATATCCTTTATAATAATGACATTAAAAATTATATTAATGCTCCTGCTGATGAAGCAATTGCTGAAGCTTATCCACTGTAGATGTGGAGCAGTTTTTACTGATTTAATTGGAGTTATTTCAGACATAACATACTATAATTGAGATCAATATCTAGCAGTGGTACTGAGGGTAAAAAATAAGCACTGACAGTTATCCTATTTTCTTTTCCTCCTTTGTACAGTTCATGCTTTATTTCCTCTTGAACATTTAAGTTGTTGGGTTTTTGCTCTTTTAAAAAAAAAAAAAAAATTACTGTTTTGTTGTACATCGACAAAAATGATATAGTGATACCCATGGAACAGACCTGAAAATTACTGAACATGAATGAACATAAGGAATAACATTAAACCAAATTTAATACTGAGAACATTTCTCTTTCCTTGCTAAACCACATTGTTTCTTTATGCAAAGATGAATTTGGCATGTCATTCTTAAGTAATTTTGTATTAGATATGAATACAGAATAAAGTGAGAAACAGATTGCAGATATGAAATTAATCTCTATTTACCAAGAACTCCTTGGTCTGTTCCTGATAGCCAAACCTTCAACTACCCAAAATGGTCTATGGTCTTTCAAGATCAAGTTGAAGGTGATTATACAGTGGTTATATAGAGTGGGCAAAGTGCCTCATTGAGGAAAGAAATTAAAAAGAAGCATAAAGCTTTTGGTGAAGGTCCATAGGCTAATGCAGGTCCTTGGGGATTTGCTTTACTTTGCAGTGATGCCAGGGCTTCCTCTTTAGGAGGGACAGAGGGAGCAATAAGGAGAGACGTTCATGAATGAGCTAAGATTTCCCCCCTGGAAAGACAAGATTTTAGAGGTTTCATAATTAGGTATTAAACAGAAAGATTAAAATTATCCCTCATTCATAGTGCTATGATCTGACATGTGTCACCTAACGTGTCACGGAAAATCTGCCTGCCAATCTGGAGCCTTGGAGAAGAAATGGTGAGCTCTGATCAGTATCAGAATTTGTACCATAGCAGCCACAGACTTGAGCAGTTACAGGGTTAGAAAAGTCAATCCTGTTGCAAGTACCAGCTGACAGAGACTTACTGACCAGTGCAGGCTGTACTTGCATTCTCAAATTCAAGTGCTCTCATACTCCTTCATGAAGTCAACCACTTTCTAGTTATAATTTCTCACGTATCACACTCTCTACCAGTAAGCATCTCTCCCCTGCCATGTTAGGAGATGAAACAGTAGTATCTCTTTGTGATTACTTAAATAGAAAGGCATTTATTTCATGATACAATTTATGATAATCTCTTTCAACACTTTAACAAAGCAAATAAAGTGATTCAAACCACCCCGAGATCTGTCTCTGCGTACTACTATCACATGCTTCGTGAACTGATCCTGAAGAACATCTATTCCATTAATTAGTTGCTCTTTCACCCAACTCTCTCATTAAAAAAACTAAAAATAATGCCATAAAAATTTTCAGGAAAACTCCTTAACTTACGAACTAGTAACCGGAACATAAACACCAGAGGCAGAAAGCAACACTACGCAGCTATGAATGGCAAGTCTCATTTAAAAATGAGGTGGAAACCGTAACCAGAAACCTTGAAAAGGTCATTAAGTGACAATGCGTATCACATAGCTCGTCAATGATAAATGAGAGAAGGAAAGAACATTGTGTGACACAAAGAAAGCTGGGGCAAGATTATCTCCTTTTATCCCAATCTAGGTAAATAATGAATATGGTAGATATGGTGGAATAACACGCAATAAGGTTTCATTGTCAAGCCATAGCTTTGATACCAAAGCAGTGGTTGTCATAAATTACACAGTAAGCCTGACCTTAACAAATAGGAGTCAGGGATGGTCTTGTTTACAGACAAGGCTGACAAGCAACCCCAGAAGGAGTCCCTTCACCCTATTTCCTATGTCACGTCTTTTTCAGGATCGTGTTAGCAGTTAAATCACTGGTTGGTTCCAAGACTACTAACACGTTCTCTGACAGTCTTGGTACATAAATGCATGTGGATTCACAGCTCAGTCTGCTGCATCTTCAATGGCTGATCAAGGAGAAGCACCAGGATGGTGGACGGCTGCTGATAAACCACACAGATCTATAAAAGCTCTGTTAGGCTTTCTTCTAATCCAACAACATCCCTGATAGATAATTTATAGAAAGTAAAAAAGTTTCCCTCTATCAGATGTAGTGACTTGGACTTACAATGGGATTACTCTATCTAAATTCAGCCACTGGTCCAACTGTATTAAAGGAGCATTTCTCTAAAACATAGGATAATAAATAAACTAAACAGGACAACTAGTAGCACTAATTATTGATATACTGTACCTGGATCTTGGCTTTCTCAATAAACTCAAAACATTCTGGGAAATAGGAGGTAATATCAGTTTCTGGGAGGTCCAGGATAGAAATGTTCTTGTATGTAAAGTCATTGAGGAAGGCATTTTGTACTCCGTATGCCACATTTAGAACATGAGTAACCTAAGTATAAAAAAAAAGGGACAAAAAAAGGAAAAAGGCGTTTTCTGAAGACAGCAATCAAAATCAGCAGTAGCAAAAGGAAATTATTCTTTAGGCATACACAGACTGTAACTTACACAACTGCATCGTTCAGTTTTACATACATATGCTGTCTATGGGGTGCTTTTCTCCAAGCAAAATTTCACTGCGTGTTAAAATACACTGCAACAGATTTTAGTTTTCTTCTTCTGAGAGGAAATGAAAAGATCTGTTCTCAGGCAAACAAAGACTAAAGAAAGGATTTGCAACAGAAAAGGGAGCTCTCAGCACAGAGATAGAAAATAAAAGAGAAAGCAATAGAAATTGGGGGATTGGACTAGATGATCTTTCGAGGTCCCTTTCAATCCCTAACATCCTGTGTTTCTGTGAAATGAGAGCACCCAACAACCCCCCAAACTTCAAGCCTGCCCTAACCATCATCGGCTTAATGTTCTTCCTACTGAGTTACCAGCACCATTTACTGGGGTAGAAGGAGTTCAGAGTAAACTATACCTGCACCTGGCAAGCGAGACCACCTCTGGCCTCCTGCCACCTTTGCTCTGTTCAGGCTATGGCCAGGTTGTGGGTTATTTTAACTTACAGTGAAGTGACATTTAGATGGCACCAGATGCCAGACTGGTGCACTCCCTGTCCTGCAGAAGCACCACTGTCCGATGGCCTTATCACCCCATTACTGTAACAGAGAAGAGTAAAGAGACCAAAGTTTGGGACAGACTTAGAGCTGCCGCTTTGTTTTTCTTGCGTCATCAGTCCCCGCAAGGCAAGGAGGTTTGATGCTGCTCAGTGTCTGCCACTGAAACACACATGGCAGCGCAGGAATCTTAAATGTTCCCTTAAATAGCTCTGAACCATCGTCACTCTTGCAGCACAGTATTTCAGCTTCTCGTGAAGCTTGCGGGCACCCACCCCTCTGCCAATGGAGTGGTCTTTTAAAAGCACAAATGGAACATCATTTTGCTTAAAGTTACTTGAGGATATTTTAGATTTTTTTAACTTAAAAAATAAACCCAAGAGCTAGCACTATGCATTTTTATTTCCGTGTAACGTTACCTTATACTTCTTCATCGTCTCCAGGTCGTGAGCAGCATCCTGCGACCCTGAAGCGAAAGGGAGTCGGTCGGCACGCCGA